>NW_027459197.1:0-94166 GCF_050624435.1 Tenrec ecaudatus | reverse complement strand
GGCACCCCTAGGCTTAGGTTAGGGCACCCTAGCTTAGGCAAGGGCACCCTAGGCTTCGGCTAGGGCACCCCTAGGCTTAGGCTAGGGCACGCCTAGGCTCAGGCTAGGGCACCACTAGGCTTAGGCTAGGGCAATCCTAGGCTAGACTAAGGCTAGGGCTCCCCTAGCTTCAGGCTAGGGCACCGTAGTCTCAGCTAGGGCACCCCTAGGCTCAGGCTAGGGCACCCCTAGGCTTAGGCTAGCGCAACCCCTAGGCTTAGGCTAATTCTAGGGCTCCCCTAGCCTCAGGCTAGGTCACCCCTATGCTCAGGCTAGGGCACCCCTAGACTTAGGCTAGGGCACCCTAGGCTTATGCTAGGGCACGCCTAATTTAGGCTAAGGCTAGGACTCCCCTACCATAAGGCTAGGACACCCTAGGCTTAGGATAGGGCACCCCTAGGCTTAGGCTAGGGCACCCCTAGGCTTAGGCTAGGGCAATCCTAGGCTAGACAAATGCTAGGGCTCCCCTATCCTCAGGCTAGGGCACCCGTAGCTCAGGCTAGGGCACCCCTAGGCTGAGGCTAGGGCACCTAGGGTTAAGTTACGGCACCCCTAGGCTTAGGCTAGGCCACCCTAGGCTTAGGCTAAGGCTAGTGCTCCCCTAGCCTAAGGCTATAGCACCCCTTGGCTTAGGCTAGGGCACCCTAGGCTTAGGCTAGGGCACCCGTAGGCTTAGGGTAGGGCACCCTAGGGTTAGGCTAAGACTAGGGATCCCCTAGCCTAAGGCTAGGGCACCCGTAGGATTAGGCTAAGGCGCCCCTAACCTTCGGCTAGGGCACCCCAAGGCTTAGGCTAGGGCACCCCTAGGCTATGGCAGGGGCACCCTTAGACTCAGGCTATGGGACCCCTAGGCCTTAGGCTAGGGCAATCCTAGGCTAGACTAAGGCTAGGGCTCCCCTAGCTTCAGGCTAGGGCACCGTAGTCTCAGGCTAGGGCACCCTAGGCTCAGGCTAGGGCACCCCTAGGCTTAGGCTAGCGCACCCCTAGGCTTAGGCTAAGGCTAGGGCTCCCCTAGCCTCAGGCTAGGTCACCCCTATGCTCAGGCTAGGGCACCCCTAGACTTAGGCTAGGGCACCCCTAGGCTTATGCTAGGGCACGCCTAGGTTTAGCTAAGGCTATGACTCCCCTACCATAAGGCTAGGACACCCCTAGGCTTAGGATAGGGCACCGCTAGGCTTAGGCTAGGGCACCCCTAGGGTTAGGCAAGGGCACCCTAGGCTTAGGCTAGGGCCCCCCTATGCTTAGGCTAGGGCACCCTAGGCTTAGGCTAAGGCTGGGCTCACCTAACCTAAGCTAGGGCACCTCTAGGCTTAGGATAGGGCACCCCTAGGATTAGGCTAGGGCACCCCTAGGCTTAGGCTAGGGCACCCCTAAGCTTAGGTTAGGGCACCCCTAGGCTTAGGGGAGGTCCCCCTAGGCTTAGGCTAGGGCACCCGTAAGCTTAGGCTAGTGCAGCCATAAACTTAGGCTAAGACACCCCTAAGCTTAGGCTAAGGCTAGGGCTCCCCTAGCCTAAGGCTAGGGCACCCCTAAGCTTAGGCAAGGGGACCCCTAGGCTTAGGCTAGGGCACCCCTAGGCTTAGGCTAAGGCAACGGCTCCCCTAGCCTCAGGCTAGGGCACCCCTAGTCGCAGGATAGGGCACCCCTAGATTTAGGCTAGGGCAATCCTAGGCTTAGGCTAAGGCTAGGACTCGCCTAGCCTAAGGCTAGGGCACCCCTAGTCTAAGGCTACGGCTCCCCTAGCCTAATGCTAAGGCACCACTAGGCTCAGGCTATGGCACCCCTAGGCTTTGGCTAGGGCACCCCAAGGCTTAGGCTAGGGCACCCCTAGACTTAGGCTAGGGCACCCCTAGGCTTAGGCTAAGGCTAGGCTCCTCTAGCCTAAGGCTAGGGCACCCCTAGGCTTAGGCTAGGGCACCCCTAGGCTTAGGCAGGGCACCCCTAGGCTAGGCTAGTGCACCCCTAGGCTTAGACTTAGGCTAGGGCACCCCTAGCTTAGGCAAGGGCACCCCTAGTCTTAGGCTAGCGCACCCCTAGGCTTAGGCTAGGGCACCCCTAGGCTTAGGCTAGGGCACCCCTAGGCTTAGGTTAGGGCACCCCTAAGCTTAGGCTATGACTAGGCTCGCCTTGCCTAAGGCTACGGCACCCCTAGGCTCAGGCTAGGCACCCGTAGGCTTAGGCTAAGGCTTGAGCTCACCTAGCCTAAGGCTATGGCACCTCTAGGCTTAGGCTAGGGCACCCCTAGGATAGGCTAGGGCACCCCTAGGCTTAGGCTAGGGCACCCCTAGGCTTAGGCTAAGGCTAGGGCTCCCCGAGCCTAAGGCTAGGGCACCCCTAAGCTTAGTGTAGGGCACCCCTAGGCTTAGGCTAGGACACCCTAGGCTTAGGCTAGGGCACCCCTTAGCTTAGGCTAGTGCAGCCATAAGCTTAGCCTAAGACACCTCTAAGCTTAGGCTAAGGCTAGGGCTCCCCTAGCCTAAGGCTAGGGCACTCCTAAGCTTCGGCTAGGGGACCCCTAGGCTTAGGCTAGGGCACCCCAGGCTTAGGCTAAGGCTGGGCTCACCTAACCTAAGGCTAGGGCACCTCTAGGCTTAGGATAGGGCACCCCTAGGATTAGGATAGGGCACCCCTAGGCTTAGGCTAGGGCACCCCTAGGCTTAGGCTAAGTCTAGGGCTCCCCGAGCCTAAGGCTAGGGCACCCCTAAGCTTAGGTTAGGGCACCCCTAGGCTTAGGGTAGGTCCCCCTAGGCTTAGGCTAGGGCACCCCTAAGCTTAGGCTAGTACAGCCATAAACTTAGGCTAAGACACCCCTAAGCTTAGGCTAAGGCTAGGGCTCCCCTAGCCTAAGGCTAGGGCACTCCTAAGCTTAGGCAAGGGGACCCCTAGGCTTAGGCTAGGGCACCCCTAGGCTTAGGCTAAGGCAACGGCTCCCCTAGCCTCAGGCTAGGGCACCCCTAGTCGCAGGATAGGGCACCCGTAGATTTAGGCTAGGGCAATCCTAGGCTTAGGCTAAGGCTAGGACTCGCCTAGCCTAAGGCTAGGGCACCCCTAGGCTAAGGCTACGGCTCGCCTAGCCTAAGGCTAGGGCACCACTAGGCTCAGGCTAGGGCACCCCTAGGCTTAGGCTAGGGCACCCCAAGGCTTAGGCTAGGGCACCCATAGGCTTAGGCTAGGGCAACCTTAGGCTTAGGCTAAGGCCTGGGCTCCCATACCCTAAGGCTAGGGCACCCCTAGGCTTAGGGTAGGGCAACACAAGGCTAAGGCTAGGGCACCCCTAGGCTTAGGTTAGGGCACCCCTAGGCTTAGGCTAGGGCACCCCTAGGCTTAGGCTAAGGCTAGGGCTCCCCTAGCCTCAGGCTAAAGCATCCCTAGGCTCAGGCTAGAGCACCCCTAGGCTAAGGCTAGGGCACCCCTAGGCTTAGGTTAGGGCACCCCTAGGCTTAGGCTAGGGCACCCCTAGGCTCAGGCTAAGGCTAGGGCTCCCCTAGCCTAAGGCTAGGGCACCTCTAGGCTTAGGCTAGGGCACCCCTAGGCTTATGCTAGGGTAAGCCAAGACTTAGGCTAGGGCACCCCTAGGCTTAGGCTTGGGAAACCCTAGGCTTAGGCTAAGGCTAGGGCTCCCTTACCTAAGGCTAGGGCACCCTAAGGCTAAGGCTAGGGCACGCCTAGGCTTAGGCTAAGGCTAGGGATCGCCTAGCCTAAGGCTAGGGCACCCCTAGACTTAGGCTAGGACACCCCTAGGCTAAGGCTAGGACACCGCTAGGCTTAGGCTAGGGCACCCCTAGTCTAAGGCTAGGGCACCCCTAGGCTTAGGCTAGGGCACCCCTAGGCTTAGGCTAGGGCAACCCTAGGCTTAGGCGAAGGCTAGGGCTCCCCTAGCCTAATGCTAGGGCACCCCTAGGCTTAGGATAGGGCACCCCTAGGTTTAGGCTATGGCACCCCTAGGCTTAGGTGAGGGCACCCCTAGGCTTATGGTAGGGCACCCCTAGGCTTAGGCTAGGGCACCCCTAGGCTTAGGCTAAGGCTAGGGCTCCCCTAGCCTAATGCTAGGGCACCCCTAAGCTTAGGCTAGGGCACCCCTAAGCTTAGGCTAAGGCTAGGGCTTGCCTAGCCTAAGGCTCGGGCACCCCTAGGCTTAGGCTAGGGAAGCCCTAGGCTTAGGCTTGGCCACCCCAAGGCTTAGGCTAGGGCACCCATAGGTTTAGGCTAAGGCTAGGGCTCCCATAGCCTAAGGCTAGGGCACCCCTAGGCTTAGGCTAGGGCACCCCTAGGCTTAGGCTAGGGCACCCCTAGGCTTAGGCTAGGGCACCCCTAGGCTTGGGCTAAGGCTACGGCTCCCCTATCCTAAGACTATGGCACCCCTAGGCTTAGGCTAGGGCACTCCTAGGCTTAGGCTAGGGCAGCCCTAGGCTTAGGCTAAGGCTAGGGCTCGCCTAGCCTAAGGCTAGGGCACACCTAGGTTTAGGCTAGGGCCCCTATCCTAGGGCTAGGGCACCCCTAGGCTTAGGCTAGGGCACCCCTAGGCTTAGGCTAGGGCACCCCTAGGCTTAGGCTAGGGCACCCCTAAGCTTAGGCTATGACTAGGGCTCGCCTTGCCTATGGCTATGTCACCCCTAGGCTCAGGCTAGGGCACCCCTAGGCTTAGGCTAAGGCTTGGGCTCACCTAGCCTAAGGCTAGGGCACCTCTAGGCTTAGGCTAGGGCACCCCTAGGATTAGGCTAGGGCACCCCTAGGCTTAGGCTAGGGCACCCCTAGGCTTAGGCTAAGGCTAGGGCTCCCTGAGCCTAAGGCTAGGGCACCCCTAAGCTTAGTTTAGGGCACCCCTAGGCTTAGGCTAGGACACCCTAGGCTTAAGCTAGGGCACCCCTAAGCTTAGGCTAGTGCAGCCATAGGCTTAGCCTAAGACACCCCTAAGCTTAGGCTAAGGCGAGGGCTCCCCTAGCCTAAGGCTAGGGCACCCCTAAGCTTCGGTTAGGGGACCCCTAGGCTTAGGCAAGGGCACCCCTAGGCTTAGGCTAAGGCAACGGCTCCCCTCGCCTCAGGCTAGGGCACCCCTAATCGCAGGCTAGGGCAGCCTTAGATTTTGGCTAGGGCAATCCTAGGCTTAGGCTAAGGCTAGGACTCGCCTAGCCTATGGCTAGGGCACCCCTAGGCTAAGGCTACGGCTCCCCTAGCCTAAGGCTAGGGCACCACTAGGCTCAGGCTATGGCACCCCTAGGCTTAGCCTAGGGCACCCCAATTCTTAGGCTAGGGCACCCATAAGCTTAGGCTAGGGCAAGCCTAGCCTTAGGCTAATGCCTGGGCTCCCCTAGCCTAAGGCTAGGGCACCCCTAGGCTTAGGCTAGGGCACCCCTAGGCTAAGGCTAGGGCACCCCTAGGCTTAGGTTAGGGCACCCCTAGGCTTAGGCTAGGGCACCCCTAGGCTTAGGCTAAGGCTAGGGCTCCCCTAGACTAAGGCTAGGGCACCCCTAGGCTTAGGCTAGGGCAGGCCTAGGCTTAGGCTAAGGCTAGGGCTCGCCTAGCCTAAGGTTAGGGCATCCCTAGTCTTAGGCTAGGGGACCCCTAGGCTTAGGTTTGGGCACCCCTAGGCTTATGCTGGGGCACCCCTAGGCTTAGGCTAGGGCAACCCTAGCCTTAGGCTAAGGCACCCCTTGGCTTAGGCTAGGGCTCCCCTAGACTAAGGTTAGGGCACCCTTAGGCTTAGGTTAGGGCACCCCTAGGCTTAAGCTAGGGCACCCCTAGGCTTAGGCTAGGGCAACCCTAGGCTTAGGCTAGGGCAAACCTAGGCTTAGGCTAAGGCTAGGGTTCGCCTAGCCTAAGGCTAGGGCACCCCTAGGCTTAGGCTAGGGAACCCCTAGCCTAAGGCTGGGGCAACCCTAGGATTACGCTAGGGCACCCCTAGGCTTAGTCTATGTCACCCCTAGGCTTAGGCTAGGGCACCCCTAGGCTTAGGCTAAGGCTAGGGCTCCCCTAGTCTAAGGCTACGGCACTCCTAGGTTCAGGATAGGGCACCCCTAGGCTTAGGCTAGGGCACCCCTAGGCTTAGGCTAGGGAAATCCTTGGCTTAGGCTAAGGCTAGGGCTCCCCTAGCCTCAGGCTAAGGCATCCACAGGCTCAGACTAGGGCACCCCTAGGCTAAGGCTAGGGCACCCCTACGCTTAGGCTAAGGCTAGGGCTCCCCTAGCCTAAGGCTCCGGCACCCCTAGGCTCAGGCTAAGGCAAGGGCTCCCCTAGCCTAAGGATAGTGCACCCCAAGGCTTACGCTAGGGCACCCCTAGGCTTATGCTAGGGCAAGCCAAGGCCTACGCTAGGGCACCCCTAGGCTTAGGCTAGGGCAACCCTAGGCTTAGGCTAAGGCTAGGGCTCCCCTACCTAAGGCTAGGGCACCCCTAAGCTAAGGCTAGGGCACCCCTAAGCTTAGGTTAGGGCAGCCCTAGGTTTAGGCTAGGGCACCACAAGGCTTAGGTTAGGGCACCCCCAGACTTAGGCTAGGACACCCCTAGGATTAGGCAAGGGCACCCCTAGGCTTAGGCTAAGGCCAGGGCTCACCTAGCATAAGGCTAGGGCACCCCTAAGCTTAGGCTAGGGCACCCCTAGGCTAAGGCTAGGGCACCCCTAGGTGTAGGCTAGGGCACCTCTAGGCTAAGGCTAGGACACCCCTAGGCTTAGGGTAGGGCAACCCTAGGCTTAAGCTAGGGCAACTCTAGGCTTAGGCTAAGGCTAGGGCTCCCCTAGCCTAAGGCTAGGGCACCCCTAGGCTTAGGCTATGGCACCCCTAAGCTTAGGCGAGGGCACCCCTAGGCTTATGATAGGGCACCCCTAGGCTTAGGCTACGGCACCCCTAGGCTTAGGCTAAGGCTAGGGCTCCTCTAACCTAAGGCTATGGCACCCCTAGGCTTAGGCTAGGGCACCCCTAGGCTTAGGCTAGGGCACCCCGCTTAGGTTAAGGCTAGAGCTCCCAAAGACTAAGGCTAGAGCTCCCCTAGGCTTACGCTAGAGCACCCCTAAGCTTAGCCTAGGGCAATCCTAGGCTATACTGACGCTAGGGCTCCCCTCGCCTCAAGCTAGAGCACCCCTAAGCTTAGGCTAGGGCACACCTAGGCTTAGGCTAGGGCACGCCTACGCTCAGGCTAGGGAACCCCTAGGCTTATGCTAGGGCACACCTAGGCTTAGGCTAAGGCTAGGGCTCCCCTAGCCTCAGGCTTGGGCACCCCTAGGCTTAGGCTAGGGCACCCCAAGGCTTAGAATAGGGCACCTCTAGGCTTAGGCTAAGGCTAGGGCTCCCCTAGCCTAAGGCTAGAGCATTCCTAAGCTTAGGCTAGGGCACCACTAGGCTTAGGCTAGGGCAACCCTAGGCTTAGGCTAAGGCTAGGGCTCCCCTAGCTTAAGGCTAGGGAACCCCTAGGCTTAGGCTAGGGCTCCCCTAGGCTTAGGCTAGGGCACCCCTAAGCTTAGGCTAAGGCTAGGGCTCCCATAGCCTAAGGCTAGGGCACCCCTAGGCTTAGGCTAGGGCCCCACTAGCCTTAGGATAAGGTAAGGGCACCCCTAGCCTTAGGCTAAAGATAGGGCTCCCCTAGCCTAAGGCTAGGGCACCCCTAGGCTCAGGCTAGGGCACCCCTAGGCTTAGGCTAAGGCACCCCAAGGTTTAGGCTAAGGCTAGGGCTCCCCTAGCCTAAGGCTAGGGGACCCCTAGGCTTAGGCTAGGGCACCCCTAGGCTTAGGCTAGGGCTCCCCTAGGTTTAGGCTAGGGCACCCCTAGGCTTTGGCTAGGGCACCCCTAGGCTTTGGCTAAGGCTACGGCTCCCCTAGCCTAAGGCTAGGGCACCCCTAGGCTCAGGATATGGCACCCCTAGGCTTAGGCTAGGGCACCCCTAGGCTTAGGCTAGCGCACCCCTAGGCTTAGGCTAGGGCACCCCTAGGCTTAGGTTAGGGCACCCCTAGGCTTAGGCTAGGGCACCCCTAGGCTTAGGCTAAGGCTAGGGCTCCCCTAGCCTAAGGCTAGGGCACCCCTAGGCTTAGGATAGGGCACCCCTAGGCTTTGGCTAGGGCAACCCTAGGCTTAGGCTAAGGCTAGGGCTCCCCTAGCCTAAGGCTAGGGCACACCTAGGCTTAGGCTAGGGCACCGCTAGGCTTAGCCTAGGGCACCCCTAGGCTTAGGCTATGGCACCCCAAGGCTTAGAGGAGGGCACCCCTAGGCTTATGCTAGGGCTCCCCGAGGATTAGGCTAGGGCACCCCGAGGCGTAGGCTAAGGGTACGGCTCTCCTAGCCTCAGGCTAGGGCACCCCTAGACTCAGGCTAGGGCACCCCTAGGCTTAGGCTAGGGCACACCTAGGCTTAGGCTAGGGCACCCCTAGGCTTAGGCTAGGGCACCCCTAGGCTTAGGCTAGGGCACCCCTAGGCTTAGGCTAGGGCACCCCTAGGCTTAGGCTAAGGCTAGGGCTCCCCTAGTCTAAGGCTAGGAAACCCCTAGACTTAGGCTAGGGCACCCCTAGGCTTAGGCTAAAGCTAGGGATCCCCTAGCCTAAGGCTACGGCACCACTAGCCTTAGGCTAGGGCACCCCTAGGCTTAGGCTAGGGCACCCCTAAGCTTAGGCTAGGGCACCCATAGGCTTAGGCTAGGGCAACCCGAGGCTTAGGCGAGGGCAACCCTAGGCTTAGGCTAAGGCTAGGGCTCCCCTAGCCACAGGCAAGGGCACCCCTAGGCTTAGGCAAGGGCACCCCTAGGCCAAGGCTAAGGCTAGGGCTCCCCTAGCCTAAGGCTAAAGCACCCCTAGGCTTAGACTAGGGCACCCCTAGGCTTAGGCTAAGGCTAGGGCTCCCCTAGCCTAAGGCTAAAGATCCCCTAGGCTTAGGCTAGGTCACCCCTAGGCTTAGGCTAGGGCACCGCTTGGCTTAGTCTAGGGCAACCCTAGCTTAGGCTAGGGCAACCCTAGGCTTAGCTAAGGCTAGGGCTCCCTTAGCATAATGCTAAAGCACCCCTAGGCTTAGGCTAGGCGACACCTAGGCTTAGGCTAAGGCTAGGGCTTCCCTAACCTAAGACTAAAGCACCCCTAGGCTTAGGCTAGGGGAGCCCTAGGCTTAGGCTAGGGCACCCCTACGCTTAGGCTAGGGCACCCCTAGGCTTAGGCTAGGGCACCTCTAGGCTTAGGCTAGGGCACCCTATGCTTAGGCTAAGGCTAGGGCTCCCCTAGACTTAGGCCTAGGGCTCCCTTAGCCTTAGGCTAGGGCCCCCTAGGCTTAGGCTAAGGATATGGCTCACCTAGCCTTGGCTAAGGTACCCATAGGCTTAGTCTACGGCTAGGGCTCCCCCAGCCTTAGGCTAGGGCTCCCCTAACCTTCGGCTAGGGCACTCCTATGCTTAGACTAAGGCTAGGGCTTCCCTAGCCTAAGGCTACGGCACCCCTAGGCTCAGGCTAGGGCACCCCTACGTTTAGGCTAGGGCACCCCTAGGCTTAGGCTAGGACACCCCTAGGCTTAGGCTAAGGCTAAGGCTCCCCTAGGCTAAGGCAATGGCACCCCTACGTTTAGGCTAGGGCACCCCTAGGCTTAGGCTAGGTCACCCCTAGGCTTAGGGTAGGGCACCCCTATTCTTAGGCTAGGGCAACCCTAGGGTTAGGCTAGGGCAACCCTGTACTTATCCTAAGGCTAGGGCTCCCCTATCCTCAGGCTAGGGCACCCCTAAGCTTAAGTTCGGGCACCCCAATGCTTAGGCTAGGGCTCCCCAAGCCTTAGGCTAGGGTTCCCTTAGCCTTTGGCTAGGGCTCCCCTAGTCTTAGGCTAGGGCACACCTAGGCTTAGGCTAGGGCTCCCCTAGCCTTAGGCTAGGGCACCCCTAGGCTTAGGCTAAGGATATGGCTCCCCTAGCCTTGGCTTAGGCACCCATAGGCTTAGTCTAAGGATAGGGCTCCCCTAGCCTTAGGCTACGGCTCCCCTAGCCTTAGGCTAGGGAACCCCTAGCCTTAGGCTAAGGCTAGGTCTCCCCTAGCCATAGGCCAGGGCACCCCTAGGCTTAGCCTAAGCGTAGGGCTCCCCTGCCTTAGGCTAGGGCTCCCCTAGCCTTAGGCTAGGGCTCCGCTAGCCTTAGGCTGGGGCACCCCTAGGCTTAGGCTAAGGAGCTGGCTCCCCTAGCCTTGGCTTAGGCACCCATAGGCTTAGTCTAAGCCTAGGGCTCCCCTAGCCATAGACTAGGGCTCCCCTAGCTTTAGGCTAGGGCTCCCCTAACCTTAGGCTAGGGCACCACTATCCTTAGGCTAGGGCACCCCTAGGCTTAGCCTAAGCGTAGGGCTCCCCTATCCTTAGGCTAGGGCTCCCCTAGTCTTAGGCTAGGGCTACCCTGGCCATAGGCTAGGGCTCCCCTGGCCTTAGGCTAGGGCACCCCTAGGCTTAGGCTAAGGAGATGGCTCGCCTAGCCTTGGCTTAGGCACCCAAAAGCTTAGTCTAAGGCTAGGGCTCCCCTAGCCTTAGGCTAGGGCTCCCCTAGCCTTAGGCTAGGGCACCCCTAGGCTTAGCCTAAGCGTAGGGCTCCCCTAGCCTTAGGCTAGGGCTCCCCTGGCCTTCGGCTAGGCCTCCCCTGGCCTTCGGTTAGGGCTCCTCTGGCCTTCGGCTAGGGCTCCCCTGGCCTTTGGCTAGGGCTCCCCTGGCCTTAGGCTAGGGCACCCCTAGGCTTAGGCTAAGGCTAGGCCTCCCCTAGCCTTAGGCTAGGGTTCCCCTAGCCTTAGGCAAGGGCAACCCTAGGCTTAGGCTAGGGCACCCCTAGGCTTAGGCTAAGGCTAGGGCTCCCCTAGCCTTAGGCTAGGGCACCCCAGGCTTAGGCTTGGGCTCCCCTAGCCTTAGGTTCGGGCACCCCTAGGCTTAGGCTAAGGCTAGGGCTCCACTAGCCTTAGGCTAAGGCTCTCCTAGCCCTAGGCTAGGGCACCACTAGGCTTAGGCTAAGGCTAGGGCTCCCCTAGGCTTAGGCTAGGGTACCCCTAGCCTTAGGCTAGGGCTCCCCAAGGCTTAGGCTAGGGCACCCCTAGGCTCAGGTTAGGGCACCCCTAGGCTTAGGGTAAGTCTAGGGCTCCCCTAGGCTTAGGCTAGGGCTCCCCGAGGCTTAGGATAGGGCACCCCTACGCATAGGCTAGGGCACCCCGAGGCTTAGGCTAGGGCACCACTAGGCTTAGGCTAAGGCTTCGGCTCCCCTATCCTCAGGCTAGGGCACCCCTAAGCTTAGGTTAGGGCATCCCTAGGCTCAGGCTAGGGCACTCCTAGGCTTAGGCTAGGGCACCCCTAGGCTTTGTCTAGGGCAACCCTAGGCTTAGGCTATGGTAACCCTAGGCTTAGGCTAAGGCTAGGGCTCCCCTAGCCTCAGGCTAGGGAACCCCTAGGCTTAGGCTAGGGCTCCCCTAGGCAAAGGCTAGGGCACCCCTAGGCTTAGGCTAAGGCTAGGGCTCCCTTAGCCTAAGGCTAAAGCACCACTAGGCTTAGGCTCGGCCACCCCTAGGCTTACGGTAAGGCTAGGGCTTCCCTAGCCTAAGACTAAAGCACCCCTAGGCTTAGGCTAGGGCACCCCTAGGCTTAGGCTAGGGCACCCCTAGTCTTAGGCTAGGGCACCCCTAGGCTTAGGCTAAGGCTAGGGCTCCCCTAGCCTTAGGCTAGGGCTCCCCTAGGCTTAGGCTGAGGCTTGGGCTCCCCTAGCCTTTGGCTAGGGCTCCCCTAGCCTTAGGCTAGAGCACCACAAGGCTTAGGCTAAGGATATGGCTCCCCTAGCCTTGGCTAAGGTACCAATAGGCTTAGTCTAAGGCTAGGGCTCCCCCAGCCTTAGGCAAGGGCACCCCTAGGCTTAGCCTAGGGCACCCCTAGGCTTAGGGTAAGGCTATGGCTCCCCTAGCCTTAGGCTAGGGCACCCCAGGCTTAGGCTTGGGCTCCCCTCGCCTTAGGTTCGGGCACCCCTAAGCTTAGGCTAAGGCTAGGGCTCCACTAGCCTTAGGCTAAGGCTCTCCTATCCCTAGGCTAGGGCACCACTAGGCTTAGGCTAAGGCTAGGGCTCCCCTAGCTTAGGCTTGGGTACCCCTAGGCTTAGGCTAAGGCTCCCCTAGCCTTAGGCTATGGCACCCCTAGGCTTAGGCTAGGGCACCCCTAGGCTCAGGTTAGGGCACCCCTAGGCTTAGGCTAAGGCTAGGGCTCCCCTAGGCTTAGGCTATGGCACCCCTAGGCTTAGGCTAGGGCACCCCTAGGCTCAGGTTAGGGCACCCCTAGGCTTAGGCTAAGGCTAGGGCTCCCCTAGGCTTAGGCTAGGGCTCCCCGAGGCTTAGGCTAGGGCACCACTAGGCTTAGGCTAGGGCACCACTAGGCTTAGGCTAAGGCTTCGGCTCCCCTAGTCTCAGGCTAGGGCACCCCTAAGCTTAGGTTAGGGCATCCCTAGGCTCAGGCTAGGGCACCCCTAGGCTTAGGCTAGGCCACCCCTAGGCTTAGGGTAAGGCTAGGGCTTACCTAGCCTAAGACTAAAGCACCCCTAGGCTTAGGCTAGGGCACCCCTAGGCTTAGGCTAGGGCACCCCTAGTCTTAGGCTAGGGCACCCCTAGGCTTAGGCTAAGGCTAGGGCTCCCCTAGCCTTAGGCTAGGGCTCCCCTAGGCTTAGGCTGAGGCTTGGGCTCCCCTAGCCTTTGGCTAGGGCTCCCCTAGCCTTAGGCTAGAGCACCACAAGGCTTAGGCTAAGGATATGGCTCCCCTAACCTTGGCTAAGGTACCAATAGACTTAGTCTAAGGCTAGGGCTACTCCAGCCTTAGGCTAGGGCTCCCCTAGCCTTCGGCTAGGGTACCCCTAGGCTTAGACTAAGGCGGGCTCCCCTAGCCTTAGGCTAGGGCACCCCTAGACTTAGACTAAGGCTAGGGCTCCCATAGATTTAGGCTAGGGCACCCCTAGGCTTAGGCTAAGGCTAAGGCTTCCCTAGCCTAAGGCTACGGCACCCCTAGGCTCAGGCTAGGGCACCCCTACGCTTAGGCTAGGGCACCCCTAGGCTTAGGAAAAAAGCTAGGGCTCCCCTAGCCTAAGGCTAGGGCATCCCTAAGCTTAGGCTTGGGCACCCCTAGGCTTAGGCTAGAGCACCCCTAGGCTTAAGCTAGGGCTCCCCGAGGCTTAGGCTAAGGCTACGGCTCCCCTAGCCTCAGGCTAGTGCACCCCTAGACTCGGGCTATGGCACCCCTAGGCTTAGGCTAGGCCAATCCTAGGCTAGACTAACGCTATAGCTCCCCTAGCCTCAGGCTAGGGCACCCGTAGGCTCAGGCAAGGGCACCCATAGGCTAAGGCTAGGGCACCCCTATGCTTAGGCTAGGGCACCCCTAGGCTTAGGCTAACGCTAGGGCTCCACTAGCCTAAGGCTAGGGCACCCCTAGGCTTAGGCTAGGGCACCCCTAGGCTTAGGCTAGGGCACCCCTAGCCTTAGGCCAGGGCATTCCTAGCCTTAGGCTAAGGCTAGGGCTCCCCGAGCCTAAGGCTAGGGCACACCTAGGCTCAGGCTAGGGCACCCCTAGGCTTAGGCTAGGGCACCCTAGGCTTAGGCTAAGGCTAGGGCACCCCTAGGCTTAAGCTAGGGCACCCCTAGGCTTAGGCTAGGGCAACCCTAGGCTTAGACTAGGGCAACCCTAGGCTTAGGCTAAGGCTAGGGCTCGCCTAGCCTAAGGCTAGGGCACCCCTAGGCTTAGGCTAGGGAACCCCTAGCCTAAGGCTGGGGCAACCCTAGGTTTACGCTAGGGCACCCCTAGGCTTAGGATAGGGCACCCCTAGGCTTAGGCTAGGGCACCCCTAGGCTTAGGCTAAGGCTAGGACTCCCCAAGCCTAAGGCTACGTCACCTCTAGGTTCAGGCTACGGCACCCCTAGGCTTAGGCTAGGGCACCCCTAGGCTTAGGCTAAGGCTAGGCCTCCCCTAGCCTCAGGCTAAGGCATCCCTAGGCTCAGGCTAGGGCACCCCCAGGCTAAGGCTCCGGCACCCCTAGGCTCAGGCTAAGGCTAGGGCTCCCCTAGCCTAAGGCTAGTGCACCCCTAGGCTTACGCTAGGGCACCCCTAGGCTTATGCTAGGGCAAGCCAAGGCCTACGCTAGGGCACCCCTAGGCTTAGGCTAGGGCAACCCTAGGCTTAGGCTAAGGCTAGGGCTCCTCTACCTAAGACTAGGGCACCCCTAATCTAAGGCTAGGGCACCCCTAGGCTTAGGCTAAGCTAGGGATCGCCTAGCCTAAGGCTAGGGCACCCCTAGGCTTAGGTTAGGGCAGCCCTAGGTTTAGGCTAGGGCACCACAAGCCTTAGGCTAAGGCCCAGGACTCCCCTAGCATAAGGTTAGGGCACCCCTAAGCTTAGGCTAGGGCACCCCTAGGCTAAGGCTAGGGCACCCCTAGGCTTAGGCTAGGGCAACCCTAGGCTTAAGCTAGGGCAACCCTAGGCTTAGGCTAAGGCTACGGCTCCCCCAGCCTAAGGCTAGGGCACCCCTAGGCTTAGGCTAGGGCACCCCTAGGCTTAGGCTATGGCACCCCTAAGCTTAGGCGAGGGCACCCCTAGGTTTATGGTAGGGCACCCCTAGGCTTAGGCTAGGGCACCCCTAGGCTTAGGCTAAGGCTAGGGCTCCTCTAACCTAAGGCTATGGCACCCCTAGGCTTAGGCTAGGGCACCCCTAGGCTTAGGCTAGGGCACCCCGCTTAGGTTAAGGCTAGGTCTCCCCAAGCCTTAGGCTAGAGCTCCCCTAGGCTTACGCTAGAGCACCCCTAAGCTTAGCCTAGGGCAATCCTAGGCTAGACTAACGCTAAGGTTCCCCTCGCCTCAAGTTAGAGCACCCCTAAGCTTAGGCTAGGGCACACCTAGGCTTAGGCTAGGGCACCCCTACGCTCAGGCTAGGGAACACCTAGGCTTATGCTAGGGCACACCTAGGCTTAGGCTAAGGCTAGGGCTCCCCTAGCCTCAGGCTTGGGCACCCCTAGGCTTAGGCTAGGGCACCCCAAGGCTTAGGCTAGGGCACCTCTAGGCTTAGGCTAAGTCTAGGGCTCCCCTAGCCTAAGGCTAGAGATTTCCTAAGCTTGGGCTAGGGCACCACTAGGCTTAGGCTAGGGCACCCCTAGGCTTAGGCTAAGGTTAGGGCTCCCCTAGCTTAAGGCTAGGGAACCCCTAGGCTTAGGCTAGGGCACTTCTAGGCTTAGGCTAGGGCTCCCCTAGGCTTAGGCTAGGCCACCCCTAAGCTTAGGCTAAGGCTAGGGCTCCCCTAGCCTAAGGCTAGGGCACCCCTAGGTTCAGGCTAGGGCACCCCTAGGCTTAGGCTAGGGCACCCCTAGGCTTAGGCTAAGGCTAGGGCTCCCCTAGCCTAAGGCTAGGGAACCCCTAGGCTTAGGCTCGGGCACCCCTAGGCTTAGGCTAGGGCACCCTTAGTTTTAGGCTAGGGCACCCCTAGGCTTTGGCTAGGGCACCCCTAAGCTTTGGCTAAGGCTACGGCTCCCCTAGCCTAAGGCTAGGGCACCCCTAGGCTCAGGATATGGCACCCCTAGGCTTAGGCTAGGGCACCCCTAGGCTTAGGCTAGCGCACCCCTAGGCTTAGGCTAAGGCAAGGGCTCCCATAGCCTAAGGCTAGGGCACCCCTAGGCTTAGGCTAGGGCACCCTTAGGCTTAGGCTAGGGCATCCCTAGGCTTAGGTTAGGGCACCCCTAGGCGTAGGCTAGGGCACGCCTAGGCTTAGGCTAAGGCTAGTGCTCCCCTAGGCTTAGGCTAGGGCACCCCTAGGCTTTGGCTAGGGCAACCGTTGCCTTAGGCTAAGGCTAGGGCTCACCTAGCCTAAGGCAAGGGCACACCTAGACTTAGGCTAGGGCACCGCTAGGCTTAGCCTAGGACACCCCTAGGCTTAGGCGAGGGCATCCCAAGGCTTAGAGGAGGGCACCCCTAGGCTTATGCTAGGGCACCCCTAGGCTTAGGCTAGGGTACCCCTAGGCTTAGACTAGGGCAACCCTAGGCTTAGGCTAAGGCTAGGGCTCCCATAGCCTAAGGCTAGGGCACCCCTAGGCTTAAGCCAGGGCAGCCCTAGGCTTAGGAAAAGTTTAGGGCACCCCTAGGCTTAGGCTAGGGCACCCCGAGGCTTAGACTAGGGCTCCCCGAGGCTTAGGCTAGGGCACCCCGAGGCATAGGCTAAGGCTACGGCTCCCCTAGCCTCAGGCTATGGCACCCCTAGACTCAGGCTAGGGCACCCCTAGGCTTAGGCTAGGGCACACCTAGGCTTAGGCTAGGGTACCCCTAGGCTTAGGCTAGGGCACCCCTAGGCTTAGGCTAAGGCTAGGGCTCCCCTAGTCTAAGGCTTGGAAACCCCTAGACTTAGGCTAGGGCACCCCTAGGCTTAGGCTAAGGCTACGGCTCCCCTAGCCTAAGGCTACGGCAACCTTAGCCTTAGGCTAGGGCACCCCTAGGCTTAGGCTAGGGCACCCCTAAGCTTAGGCTAGAGCACCTATAGGCTTAGGCTAGGGCAACCCTAGGCTTAGGCGAGGGCAACCCTAGGCTTAGGCTAAGGCTAGGGCTCCCCTAGCCACAGGCGAGGGCACCCCTAGGCTTAGGCTAGGGCACCCCTAGGCCTAGGCTAAGGCTAGGGCTCCCCTAGCCTAAGGCTAAAGATCCCCTAGGCTTAGGCTAGGGCACCCCTAGGCTTAGGCTAGGGCACCCCTAGCCTTAGGCTAAGGCTAGGGCTCCCCTAGCCAAAGGCTAGGGCACCCCTAGGCTAGGTTAGGGCACCCCTAGGCTTAGGCTAAGGCTAGGGCTCCCCTAGCCACAGGCGAGGGCACCCCTAGGCTTAGGCTAGGGCACCCCTAGGCCTAGGCTAAGGCTAGGGCTCCCCTAGCCTAAGGCTAAAGATCCCCTAGGCTTAGGCTAGGGCACCCCTAGTCTTAGGCTAGGGCAACCCTAGGCTTAGGCTAAGGCTTGGGCTCCCCTAGCCGAAGGCTAGGGCACCCCTAGGCTTAGGCTAGGTCACCCCTAGGCTTAGGCTAGGGCACCCCTAGGCTTAGGCTAGGGCGCCCTATGGTTTAGGCTAGGGTACCGCTTGGCTTAGTCTAGGGCAACCCTAGCTTAGGCTAGGGCAACCCTAGGCTTAGGCTAAGGCTAGGGCTGCCTTAGCCTAAGGCTAAAGCACCCCTAGGCTTAGGCTAGGCGACACCTAGGCTTAGGCTAAGGCTAGGGCTTCCCTAGCCTAAGACTAAAGCACCCCTAGGCTTAGGTTAGGGCACACCAAGGCTTAGGCTAGGGCACCCCTACGCTTAGGCTAGGGCACCACTAGGCTTAGGCTAGGGCACCCCTAGGCTTAGGCTAAGGCTAGGGCTCCCCTAGCCTTAGGCCTAGGGCTCCCCTAGCCTTAGGCCAGGGCACCCCTAGGCTTATGCTGAGGCTTGGGCTCCCCTAGACTTAAGAAAAGGCTAGGGCTCCCCTAGCCTAAGGCTAGGGCACCCCTAGGCTTAGGCTAGTGCACCCCTAGCCTCAGGCTATGGCACCCCTAGGCTTAGGCTAGGGCAATCCTAGGCTAGACTAACGCTAGGGCTCCCCTAGCCTAGGGCTAGGGCACCCGTAGGCTCAGGCTAGGGCACCCCTACGCTAAGGCTAGGGCACCCCTAGGCTTAGGCTAGGGCACCCCTAGGCTTAGGCTAGGGCACCCCTAGGCTTAGGCTAGGGCACCCCTAGGCTTAGGCTAAGGCTAGGGTTCCCCTAGGCTTAGGCTTGGGCACGCTTAGGCTTAGGCTAAGGCTAGGGCTCCCCTAGGCTTAGGCTAGGGCACCCCTAGGCTTATGCTAGGGCACCCCGAGGCTTAAGCTAGGGAACCCCGAGGCTTAGGCTAGGGCACCCCGAGGCTTAGGCTAGGGCACCCCGAGGATTAGGCTAAGGCTACGGCTCCCCTAGCCTCAGGCTAGGGCACCCCTAGACTCAGGCTAGGGCACCCCTAGGCTTAGGCCAGGGCACACCTAGGCTTAGGATACGGCTAGGGTTCCCCTAGCCTAAGGCTAAGGCACCCCTAGTCTTAGGCTAGGGCACCCCTAGGCTTAGGCTAGGGCACCCCTAGACTCAGGCTAGGCCACCCCTAGGCTTAGGCTAGGGCACACCTAGGCTTAGGTTAGAGCACCTCTAGGCTTAGGCTAGGGCACCGCTAGGCTTAGGCTAAGGCTATGGCTCCCCTAGCTTAAGGCTAGGGCTCCGCTAACCTAAGGTTAGGGCACCATAGGCTTAGGCTAGGACACCCCTAGGCTTAGGCTAAGGTTAAGGCTCCACTAGGCTAAGGCTATGGCACCCCTAGCCTTAGGCTAGGGCACCCCTAGGCTTAGGCTAGGGCACCCCTAGGCTTAGGCTAGGGCACCACTAGGGTTAGGCTAGGGCAACCCTAGGCTTATCCTAAGGCTAGGGCTCCCCTATCCTCAGGCTAGGGCACCCCTAAGCTTAGGTTCGGGCACCCCTAGGCTTAGGCTAGGGCTCCCCTTGCCTTAGGCTAGGGCTCCCCTAGCCTTTGGCTAGGGCTCCCCTAGTCTTAGGCTAGGGCACACCTAGGCTTAGGCTAAGGATATGGTTCCCCTAGCCTTGGCTTAGGCACCCATAGGCTTAGTCTAAGGATAGGGCTCCCCTAGCCTTAGGCTACGGCTCCCCTAGCCTTAGGCTAGGGCACCCCTAGCCTTAGGCTAAGGCTAGGTCTCCCCTAGCCTTCGGCTAGGGCACCCCTAGGCTTAGCCTAAGCGTTGGGCTCCCCTGCCTTAGGCTAGGGCTCCCCTAGCCTTGGCTTAGGCACCCATAGGCTTAGTCTAAGCCTAGGGCTCCCCTAGCCATAGACTAGAGCTCCCCTAGCCTTAGGCTAGGGCTCCCCTAGCCTTAGGCTAGGGCACCCCTCGCCTTAGGCTAGGGCACCCCTAGGCTTAGCCTAAGCGTAGGGCTCACCTATCCTTAGGCTAGGGCTCCCCTAGCCTTAGGCTAGGGCTCCCCTGGCCATAGGCTAGGGCTCCCCTGGCCTTAGGCTAGGGCACCCCTAGTCTTAGGCTAAGGAGATGGCTCGCCTAGCCTTGGCTTAGGCACCCAAAAGCTTAGTCTAAGGCTAGGGCTCCCCTAGCCTTAGGCTAGGGCTCCCCTAGCCTTAGGCTAGGGCTCCCCTAGCCTTAGGCTAGGGCTCCCCTAGCCTTAGGCTAGGGCACCGCTAGGCTTAGCCTAAGCATAGGGCTCCCCTAGCCTTAGGCTAGGGCTCCCCTGGCTTTCGGCTAGGGCTCCCCTGGCCTTCGGCTAGGGCTCCTCTGGCCTTCTGCTAGGGCTCCCCTAGCCTTCGGCTAGGGCTCCCCTGGCCTTAGGCTAGGGCACCCCTAGGCTTAGGCTAAGGCTAGGCCTCCCCTAGCCTTAGGCTTGGGCTCCCCTAGCCTTAGGCAAGGGCACTCCTAGGCTTAGGCTTGGGCTCCCCTAGCCTTAGGTTCGGGCACCGCTAAGCTTATGCTATGGCTAGGGCTCCACTAGCCTTAGGCTAAGGCTCTCCTAGCCCTAGGCTAGGGCACCACTAGGCTTAGGCTAAGGCTAGGGGTCCCCTAGGCTTAGGCTAGGGGTCCCCTAGCCTTAGGCTATGGAACCCCTAGGCTTAGGCTAGGGCACCCCTAGGCTCAGGTTAGGGCACCCCTAGGATTAGGCTAAGGCTAGGGCTCCCCTAGGCTTAGGCTTTGCACCCCTAGGCTTAGGCTAAGGCTAGGGCTCCCTTAGGCTTATGCTAGGGCTCCTCTAGCCTTATGCTAGGGCACCCCTAGGCTTAGGCTAGGGCACCCTGAGGCTTAGTCTAGAGCACCCCGAGGCTTAGGCTAGGGCACCCCGAGGCTTAGGCTAGGGCACCCCTAAGCTTAGGCTAAGGCTACAGCTCCCCTAGCCTCAGGCTAGGGCACCCCTAGACTCAGGCTAGGGCACCCCTAGGCTTAGGCTAGGCTACACCTAGGCTTAGGCTAGGGCACCCCTAGGCTTAGGCTAGGGTACCCCTAGGCTTAGGCTAAGGCTAGGGCTCCCCTAGCCTAAGGCTACGGCACCCCTAGCCTTAGGCTAGGGCACACCTAGGCTTAGGCTAGGGCACCCCTAGACTCAGGCTAGGCCACCCCTAGTCTTAGGCTAGGGCACACCTAGGCTTAGGCTAAGGCACCTCTAGGCTTAGGCTAGGGCACCCCTAGGCTTAGGCTAAGGCTAGGGCTCCCCTAGCCTAAGGCTAGGGCTCCGCTAGCCTAAGGCTAGGGCACCCCTAGGCTTAGGCTAGGGCACCCCTAGGCATAAGCTAATGCTAGGGCTCCCCTAGCCTAAGGCTACGGCACCCCTAGCCTTAGGCTAGGGCACCCGTAGGCTTAGGCTAGGGCACCCCTAGGCTTAGGCTAGGGCACCCCTAGGCTTAGGCTAGGGCAACCCTAGGTTTAGGCTAGGGCAACCCTAGGCTTAGGCTAAGGCTATGGCTCACCTAGCCTCAGGCTAGGGCACCCCTAGTCTTAGGCTAGGGCACCCCTAGGCTTATGCTAAGGCTAGGGCTCCCCAAGCCTAAGGCTAAAGCACCCCTAGGCTTAGGCTAAGGCTAGGGCTCCCCTAGCCAAAGGATAAAGCACCCCTAGGCTTAGGCTAGGGCACCCCTATGGTTAGGATAAGGCACCTCTAGGCTTAGCCTAAGGCTAGGGGAGCCCTGGCTTAGGCTTAGGCTAAGGCTCCCCAAGCCTAAGGCTAAAGCACCCCTAGGCTTAGGCTAAGGCTAGGGCTCCCCTAGCCTTGGGCTAGGGCATCCCTAGGCTTAGGCTTAGGCTAGGGCTCCCCTAGCCTTAGGCTCGTGCTCCCCTAGCCTTAGACTCGGGCACCCCTAGCCTTAGGCTCGGGCTCCCCTAGCGTTATGCTAGGGCTCCCCTAGCCTTAGGCCAGGGTACCCCTAGGCTTAGGCTTAGGCTAGGGCTCCCCTAGCCTTAGGCTAGGGCTCCCTCAGCCTTAGGTTAGGGCACCCCTTGGCCTAGGCTTAGGCTGGGGCTCCCCTAGCCTTAGGTTCGGGCACCCCTAGGCTTAGGCTACGGCTCCCCTAGCCTTAGGCTAGGGCACCCCTAGGCTTAGGCTAAGTCTAGGGCTCCCCTAACCTTAGGCTAGGGCTCCCTTAGGCTTAGGCTGAGGCTTGGGCTCCCCTAGCCTTTGGCTAGGGCTCCCCTAGCCTTAGGCTAGAGCACCACAAGGCTTAGGCTAAGGATAAGGCTCCCCTAGCCTTGGCTAAGGTACCAATAGGCTTAATCTAAGGCTAGGGCTCCCCTAGACTTAGGCTAGGGCACCCCTAGACTTAGACTAAGGCTAGGGCTCCCCTAGCCTTAGGCTAGGGCACCCCTAGGCTTAGGCTAAGGCTAAGGCTTCCCTAGCCTAAGGCTACAGCACCCCTAGGCTCAGGCTAGGGCACCCATACGCTTAGGCTAGGGCACCCCTAAGCTTAGGAAAAAGCTAGGGCTCCCCTAGCCTAAGGCTAGGGCACCCCTAAGCTTAGGCTAGGGCACCCCTAGGCTTAGGCTAGAGCAACCCTAGGCTTAAGCTAGGGCTCCCTGAGGCTTAGGCTAAGGCTACGACTCCCCTAGCCTCAGGCTATTGCACCCCTAGACTCAGGGTATGGCACCCCTAGGCTTAGGCTAGGGAAATCCTAGGCTAGACTAACGCTAGGGCTCCCCTAGCCTCAGGCTAGGGCACCCGTACGCTCAGGCTAGAGCACCCCTAGGCTAAGGCTAGGGCACCCCTAGGCTTAGGTTAGGGCACCCCTAGGCTTAGGCTAGGGCACCCCTAGCCTTAGGCTAGGGCATTCCTAGCCTTAGGCTAAGGCTAGGGCTCCCCTAGCCTAAGGCTAGGGCACACCTAGGCTCAGGCTAGGGCACCGCTAGGCTTAGGCTAGGACACTCCTAGGCTTAGGCTACGGCTAGGGCTCCCCTAGGCTTAGGCTAGGGCTCCCCTAGCCTTAGGCTAGGGCACCCCTAGGCTTAAGCTAGGGCACCCCGAGGCTTAGGCTAGGGCACCCTGAGTCTTAGGCTACGGCACCCTGAGGCTTAGGCTAGAGCACCCCGAGGCTTAGGCTAGGGCACCCCTAAGCTTAGGCTAAGGCTACGGTTCCCCTAGCCTCAGGCTAGGGCACCCCTAGACTCAGGCTAGGGCACCCCTAGGCTTAGGCTAGGCTACACCTAGGCTTAGGCTAGGGCACCCCTAGGCTTAGGGTAGGGCACCCCTAGGCTTAGGTTAAGGCTAGGGCTCCCCTAGCCTAAGGCTAGGGCACCCCTAGACTTAGGCTAGGGCACCCCTATGCTTAGGCTAACGCTAGGGCTCCCCTAGCCTAAGGCTACGGCACACCTAGCCTTAGGCTAGGGCACCCCTAGACTTAGGCTAGGGCACCCCTAGGCTCAGGCTAGGCCACCCCTAGTCTCAGGCTTGGGCACAACTAGGCTTAGGCTAGGGCACCTCTAGGCTTAGGCTAGGGCACCCCTAGGGTTAGGCTAAGGCTAGGGCTCCCCTAACCTAAGGCTTGGGCTCCGCTAGCCTAAGGCTAGGGCACCCCTAGGCTTAGGCTAGGGCACCCCTAGGCTTAGGCTTAGGCTAGGGCTCCCCTTGCCTTAGGCTAGGGCTCCCCTAGCCTTTGGCTAGGGCTCCCCTAGTCTTAGGCTAGGGCACACCTAGGCTTAGGCTAAGGATATGGTTCCCCTAGCCTTGGCTTAGGCACCCATAGGCTTAGTCTAAGGATAGGGCTCCCCTAGCCTTAGGCTACGGCTCCCCTAGCCTTAGGCTAGGGCACCCCTAGCCTTAGGCTAAGGCTAGGTCTCCCCTAGCCTTCGGCTAGGGCACCCCTAGGCTTAGCCTAAGCGTTGGGCTCCCCTGCCTTAGGCTAGGGCTCCCCTAGCCTTGGCTTAGGCACCCATAGGCTTAGTCTAAGCCTAGGGCTCCCCTAGCCATAGACTAGAGCTCCCCTAGCCTTAGGCTAGGGCTCCCCTAGCCTTAGGCTAGGGCACCCCTCGCCTTAGGCTAGGGCACCCCTAGGCTTAGCCTAAGCGTAGGGCTCACCTATCCTTAGGCTAGGGCTCCCCTAGCCTTAGGCTAGGGCTCCCCTGGCCATAGGCTAGGGCTCCCCTGGCCTTAGGCTAGGGCACCCCTAGTCTTAGGCTAAGGACATGGCTCGCCTAGCCTTGGCTTAGGCACCCAAAAGCTTAGTCTAAGGCTAGGGCTCCCCTAGCCTTAGGCTAGGGCTCCCCTAGCCTTAGGCTAGGGCTCCCCTAGCCTTAGGCTAGGGCTCCCCTAGCCTTAGGCTAGGGCTCCCCTAGCCTTAGGCTAGGGCACCGCTAGGCTTAGCCTAAGCATAGGGCTCCCCTAGCCTTAGGCTAGGGCTCCCCTGGCTTTCGACTAGGGCTCCCCTGGCCTTCGGCTAGGGCTCCTCTGGCCTTCTGCTAGGGCTCCCCTAGCCTTCGGCTAGGGCTCCCCTGGCCTTAGGCTAGGGCACCCCTAGGCTTAGGCTAAGGCTAGGCCTCCCCTAGCCTTAGGCTTGGGCTCCCCTAGCCTTAGGCAAGGGCACTCCTAGGCTTAGGCTTGGGCTCCCCTAGCCTTAGGTTCGGGCACCGCTAAGCTTATGCTATGGCTAGGGCTCCACTAGCCTTAGGCTAAGGCTCTCCTAGCCCTAGGCTAGGGCACCACTAGGCTTAGGCTAAGGCTAGGGGTCCCCTAGGCTTAGGCTAGGGCTCCCCTAGCCTTAGGCTATGGAACCCCTAGGCTTAGGCTAGGGCACCCCTAGGCTCAGGTTAGGGCACCCCTAGGCTTAGGCTAAGGCTAGGGCTCCCCTAGGCTTAGGCTTTGCACCCCTAGGCTTAGGCTAAGGCTAGGGCTCCCTTAGGCTTATGCTAGGGCTCCTCTAGCCTTATGCTAGGGAACCCCTAGGCTTAGGCTAGGGCACCCTGAGGCTTAGTCTAGAGCACCCCGAGGCTTAGGCTAGGGCACCCCGAGGCTTAGGCTAGGGCACCCCTAAGCTTAGGCTAAGGCTACAGCTCCCCTAGCCTCAGGCTAGGGCACCCCTAGACTCAGGCTAGGGCACCCCTAGGCTTAGGCTAGGCTACACCTAGGCTTAGGCTAGGGCACCCCTAGGCTTAGGCTAGGGTACCCCTAGGCTTAGGCTAAGGCTAGGGCTCCCCTAGCCTAAGGCTACGGCACCCCTAGCCTTAGGCTAGGGCACACCTAGGCTTAGGCTAGGGCACCCCTAGACTCAGGCTAGGCCACCCCTAGTCTTAGGCTAAGGCTAGGGCTCCCCTAGCCTAAGGCTAGGGCTCCGCTAGCCTAAGGCTAGGGCACCCCTAGGCTTAGGCTAGGGCACCCCTAGGCATAAGCTAATGCTAGGGCTCCCCTAGCCTAAGGCTACGGCACCCCTAGCCTTAGGCTAGGGCACCCCTAGGCTTAGGCTAGGGCACCCCTAGGCTTAGGCTAGGGCACCCCTAGGCTTAGGCTAGGGCAACCCTAGGTTTAGGCTAGGGCAACCCTAGGCTTAGGCTAAGGCTATGGCTCACCTAGCCTCAGGCTAGGGCACCCCTAGTCTTAGGCTAGGGCACCCCTAGGCTTATGCTAAGGCTAGGGCTCCCCAAGCCTAAGGCTAAAGCACCCCTAGGCTTAGGCTAAGGCTAGGGCTCCCCTAGCCAAAGGATAAAGCACCCCTAGGCTTAGGCTAGGGCACCCCTATGGTTAGGATAAGGCACCTCTAGGCTTAGCCTAAGGCTAGGGGAGCCCTAGGCTTAGGCTTAGGCTAAGGCTCCCCAAGCCTAAGGCTAAAGCACCCCTAGGCTTAGGCTAAGGCTAGGGCTCCCCTAGCCTTGCGCTAGGGCATCCCTAGGCTTAGGCTTAGGCTAGGGCTCCCCTAGCCTTAGGCTCGTGCTCCCCTAGCCTTAGACTCGGGCACCCCTAGCCTTAGGCTCGGGCTCCCCTAGCGTTATGCTAGGGCTCCCCTAGCCTTAGGCCAGGGTACCCCTAGGCTTAGGCTTAGGCTAGGGCTCCCCTAGCCTTAGGCTAGGGCTCCCTCAGCCTTAGGTTAGGGCACCCCTTGGCCTAGGCTTAGGCTGGGGCTCCCCTAGCCTTAGGTTCAGGCACCCCTAGGCTTAGGCTACGGCTCCCCTAGCCTTAGGCTAGGGCACCCCTAGGCTTAGGCTAAGTCTAGGGCTCCCCTAACCTTAGGCTAGGGCTCCCTTAGGCTTAGGCTGAGGCTTGGGCTCCCCTAGCCTTTGGCTAGGGCTCCCCTAGCCTTAGGCTAGAGCACCACAAGGCTTAGGCTAAGGATAAGGCTCCCCTAGCCTTGGCTAAGGTACCAATAGGCTTAATCTAAGGCTAGGGCTCCCCTAGACTTAGGCTAGGGCACCCCTAGACTTAGACTAAGGCTAGGGCTCCCCTAGCCTTAGGCTAGGGCACCCCTAGGCTTAGGCTAAGGCTAAGGCTTCCCTAGCCTAAGGCTACAGCACCCCTAGGCTCAGGCTAGGGCACCCATACGCTTAGGCTAGGGCACCCCTAAGCTTAGGAAAAAGCTAGGGCTCCCCTAGCCTAAGGCTAGGGCACCCCTAAGCTTAGGCTAGGGCACCCCTAGGCTTAGGCTAGAGCACCCCTAGGCTTAAGCTAGGGCTCCCCGAGGCTTAGGCTAAGGCTACGACTCCCCTAGCCTCAGGCTATTGCACCCCTAGACTCAGGGTATGGCACCCCTAGGCTTAGGCTAGGGAAATCCTAGGCTAGACTAACGCTAGGGCTCCCCTAGTCTCAGGCTAGGGCACCCGTACGCTCAGGCTAGAGCACCCCTAGGCTAAGGCTAGGGCACCCCTAGGCTTAGGTTAGGGCACCCCTAGGCTTAGGCTAGGGCACCCCTAGCCTTAGGCTAGGGCATTCCTAGCCTTAGGCTAAGGCTAGGGCTCCCCTAGCCTAAGGCTAGGGCACACCTAGGCTCAGGCTAGGGCACCCCTAGGCTTAGGCTAGGACACCCCTAGGCTTAGGCTACGGCTAGGGCTCCCCTAGGCTTAGGCTAGGGCTCCCCTAGCCTTAGGCTAGGGCACCCCTAGGCTTAAGCTAGGGCACCCCGAGGCTTAGGCTAGGGCACCCTGAGTCTTAGGCTAGGGCACCCTGAGGCTTAGGCTAGAGCACCCCGAGGCTTAGGCTAGGGCACCCCTAAGCTTAGGCTAAGGCTACGGTTCCCCTAGCCTCAGGCTAGGGCACCCCTAGACTCAGGCTAGGGCACCCCTAGGCTTAGGCTAGGCTACACCTAGGCTTAGGCTAGGGCACCCCTAGGCTTAGGGTAGGGCACCCCTAGGCATAGGTTAAGGCTAGGGCTCCCCTAGCCTAAGGCTAGGGCACCCCTAGACTTAGGCTAGGGCACCCCTATGCTTAGGCTAACGCTAGGGCTCCCCTAGCCTAAGGCTACGGCACACCTAGCCTTAGGCTAGGGCACCCCTAGGCTTAGGCTAGGGCACCCCTAGGCTCAGGCTAGGCCACCCCTAGTCTCAGGCTTGGGCACAACTAGGCTTAGGCTAGGGCACCTCTAGGCTTAGGCTAGGGCACCCCTAGGGTTAGGCTAAGGCTAGGGCTCCCCTAACCTAAGGCTTGGGCTCCGCTAGCCTAAGGCTAGGGCACCCCTAGGCTTAGGCTAGGGCACCCCTAGGCTTAGGCTAAGGCTAGGGCTCCCCTAGCCTAAGGCTACGGCACCCCTAGCCTTAGGCTAGGGCACCCCTAGGCTTAGGCTAGGGCCCCCCTAGGCTTAGAATTGGGCACCCCTAGGCTTAAGATAGGGCACCCCTAGGCTTAGGCTCGGGCACACCTAGCCTTAGCCTCGGGCTCCCCTAGGCCTAGGCTTAGGCTAGGGCTCCCCTAGCCTTAGGGTAGGGCAGCCCTAGGCTTAGGCTAAGGAGATGGCTCCCCTAGCCTTGGCTTAGGCACCCATAGGCTTAGTCTAAGCCTAGGGCTCCCCTAGCCTTAGTCTAAGGCTAGGGCTCCCCTGGCCTTAGGCTAGGGCTCCCCTGGCCTTAGGCTAGGGCTCCCCTGGCCTTAGGCTAGGGCTCCCCTGACCTTAGACTAGGGCACCCCTATTCTTAGGCTAAGGCTAGGGCTCCCCTAGCCTTAGGCTAGGGCACTCTTGGCTTAGGCTAGGGCACCCCTAGGATTAGGCTAAGGCTAGGGCTCCCCTAGCCTTAGGCTAGGGTACCCCTAGGCTTAGGCTTGGGCTCCCCTAGCCTTAGGTTCGGGCACCCCTAAGCTTAGGCTAAGGCTAGGGCTCCCCTATCTTTAGGCTAGGGCTCCCCTAGCCTTAGGCTAGGGCTCTCCTAGCCCTAGGCTATGGCACCCCTAGGCTTAGGCTAGGGCAATCCTAGGCTTAGGTTAGCGCATCCCTAGCCTTAGGCTAGAGCACCCCTAGGCTTAGGATAGGGCACCCCTAGGCTTAGGCTAGGGCACCCCTAGGCTTAGGCTAAGGCTAGGGCTCCCCTAGCCTTAGGCTATTGCACCCCTAGGCTTAGGCTAGGGCACCCCTAGGCTTAAGCTAGGGCACCCATAGCCTTAGGCTAAGGCTAGGGCTCCCCTAGCCTAAGGCTAAGGCACCCATAAGCTCAGGTTAGGGCATCCCTAGGCTCAGGCTAGGCCACCCCTAGGCTTAGGCTAGGGCACCCCTAGGCTTAGGCTAACGCTACGGCTCCCCTAGCCTTAGACTCGGGCACCCCTAGCCTTAGGCTCGGGCTCCCCTACCGTTATGCTAGGGATCCCCTAGCCTTAGGCCAGGGTACCCCTAGGCTTAGGCTTAGGCTAGGGCTCCCCAAGCCTTAGGCTAGGGCTCCCCCAGCCTTAGGCTAGGGCTCCCCTAGCCTTAGGCTAGGGCACCCCTAGTCTTAGGCTTAGGCTGGGCCTCCCCTAGCCTTAGGTTCGGGCACCCCAAGACTTAGGCTAGGGCTCCCCTAGCCATAGGCTAGGGCTCCCCTAGTCTTAGACTAGGGCACCCCTAGGCTTAGGCTAGGGCTCCCCTAGCCTTAGGCTAGGGCATCCCTAGGCTTACGCTAAGGATATGGCTCCCCTAGCCTTGGCTTTGGCACCCATAGGCTTAGTCCAAGGCTAGGGCTCCCCTAGCCTTAGGTTAGGGCTCCCCTAGCCTTAGGCCAGGCTACACCTAGCTTTAGGCTAGGGCACCCCTAGGCTTAGGCTAAGGCTAGCGCTCCCCTAGCCTTAGGCTAGGTCACCCCTAGGGTTATGTTAAGCGTAGGGCTCCACTAGCCTTAGGCTAGGGCTCCCCTAGCCTTAGGATAGGACACACCTAGGCTTAGGCTAGGGCTCCCCTAGCCTTAGGCTAGGGCACCCCTAGACTTAGGCTAAGGAGATGGCTCCCCTAGCCTTGGCTTAGGCACCCATAGGCTTAGTCTAAGGCTAGGGCTCCCCTAGCCTTAGTCTAAGGCTAGGGCTCCCCTAGCCTTAGTCTAAGGCTAGGGCTCCCCTGGCCTTAGGCTAGGGCTCCCCTGGCCTTAGGCTAGGGCTCCCCTGGCCTTAGGCTAGGGCTCCCCTGGCTTTAGGCTAGGGCTCCCCTGACCTTAGGCTAGGGCACCCCTAGGCTTAGGCTAAGGCTAGGGCTCCCCTAGCCTTAGGCTAGGGCTCCCCTAGCCTTAGGCTAGGGCACTCCTAGGCTTAGGCTAGGGCACCGCTAGGCTTAGGCTAAGGCTAGGGCTCCCCTAGCCTTAGACTAGGGTACCCCTAGGCTTAGTCTTGGGCTCCCCTAGCCTTAGGTTCGGGCACCCCTAGTCTTAGGCTTAGGCTGGGGCTCCCCTAGCCTTAGTTTCGGGCACCCCAAGGCTTAGGCTAGGGCTCCCCTAGCCTTTGGCTAGGGCTCCCCTAGTCTTAGGCTAGGGCACCCCTAGGCTTAGGCTAGGGCTCCCCTAGCCATAGGCTAGGGCACCCCTAGGCTTACGCTAAGGATATGGCTCCCCTAGCCTTGGCTTAGGCACCCATAGGCTTAGTCTAAGGCTAGGGCTCCCCTAGCCTTAGGTTAGGGCTCCCCTAGCCTTAGGCTAGGGCTCCCCTAGCTTTAGGCTAGGGTACCCCTAGGCTTAAGCTAAGGCTAGCGCTCCCCTAGCCTTAGGCTAGGGCACCCCTAGGGTTAGCCTAAGCGTAGGGCTCCCCTAGCCTTAGGCTAGGGCTCCCCTAGCCTTCGGCTAGGGCTCCCCTTGCCTTAGGCTAGGCACCCCTAGGCTTAGGTTAAGGCTAGGGCTCCCCTAGCCTGAGGCTAGGGCACCCCTAGGGTTAGCCTAAGCGTAGGGCTCCCCTAGCCTTAGGCTAGGGCTCCCCTAGCCTTCGGCTAGGGCTCCCCTTGCCTTAGGCTAGGCACCCCTAGGCTTAGGTTAAGGCTAGGGCTCCCCTAGCCTTAGGCTAGGGCACCCCTAGGCTTAGGCTAAGGCTAGGGCTCCCCTAGTCTTAGGCTTGGGAACCCCTAGGCTTAGGCTTGGGCTCCCCTAGAATTAGCTTCGGGCACCCCTAAGCTTAGGCTAAGGCTAGGGCTCCCCTAGCCTTAGGCTAATGCTCTCCTAGCCCTAGGCTAGGGCACCACTAGGCTTAGGCTAAGGCTAGGGCTCCCCTAGGGTTAGGCTAAGGCTAGGGCTCCCCTAACCTAAGGCTTGGGCTCCGCTAGCCTAAGGCTAGGGCACCCCTAGGCTTAGGCTAGGGCACCCCTAGGCTTAGGCTAAGGCTAGGGCTCCCCTAGCCTAAGGCTACGGCACCCCTAGCCTTAGGCTAGGGCACCCCTAGGCTTAGGCTAGGGCCCCCCTAGGCTTAGAATTGGGCACCCCTAGGCTTAAGATAGGGCACCCCTAGGCTTAGGCTCGGGCACACCTAGCCTTAGCCTCGGGCTCCCCTAGGCCTAGGCTTAGGCTAGGGCTCCCCTAGCCTTAGGGTAGGGCAGCCCTAGGCTTAGGCTAAGGAGATGGCTCCCCTAGCCTTGGCTTAGGCACCCATAGGCTTAGTCTAAGCCTAGGGCTCCCCTAGCCTTAGTCTAAGGCTAGGGCTCCCCTGGCCTTAGGCTAGGGCTCCCCTGGCCTTAGGCTAGGGCTCCCCTGACCTTAGACTAGGGCACCCCTATTCTTAGGCTAAGGCTAGGGCTCCCCTAGCCTTAGGCTAGGGCACTCTTGGCTTAGGCTAGGGCACCCCTAGGCTTAGGCTAAGGCTAGGGCTCCCCTAGCCTTAGGCTAGGGTACCCCTAGGCTTAGGCTTGGGCTCCCCTAGCCTTAGGTTCGGGCACCCCTAAGCTTAGGCTAAGGCTAGGGCTCCCCTATCTTTAGGCTAGGGCTCCCCTAGCCTTAGGCTAGGGCTCTCCTAGCCCTAGGCTATGGCACCCCTAGGCTTAGGCTAGGGCAATCCTAGGCTTAGGTTAGCGCATCCCTAGCCTTAGGCTAGAGCACCCCTAGGCTTAGGATAGGGCACCCCTAGGCTTAGGCTAGGGCACCCCTAGGCTTAGGCTAAGGCTAGGGCTCCCCTAGCCTTAGGCTATTGCACCCCTAGGCTTAGGCTAGGGCACCCCTAGGCTTAAGCTAGGGCACCCATAGACTTAGGCTAAGGCTAGGGCTCCCCTAGCCTAAGGCTAAGGCACCCATAAGCTCAGGTTAGGGCACCCCTAGGCTCAGGCTAGGCCACCCCTAGGCTTAGGCTAGGGCACCCCTAGGCTTAGGCTAACGCTACGGCTCCCCTAGCCTTAGACTCGGGCACCCCTAGCCTTAGGCTCGGGCTCCCCTACCGTTATGCTAGGGATCCCCTAGCCTTAGGCCAGGGTACCCCTAGGCTTAGGCTTAGGCTAGGGCTCCCCAAGCCTTAGGCTAGGGCTCCCCCAGCCTTAGGCTAGGGCTCCCCTAGCCTTAGGCTAGGGCACCCCTAGTCTTAGGCTTAGGCTGGGCCTCCCCTAGCCTTAGGTTCGGGCACCCCAAGACTTAGGCTAGGGCTCCCCTAGCCATAGGCTAGGGCTCCCCTAGTCTTAGACTAGGGCACCCCTAGGCTTAGGTTAGGGCTCCCCTAGCCTTAGGCTAGGGCATCCCTAGGCTTACGCTAAGGATATGGCTCCCCTAGCCTTGGCTTTGGCACCCATAGGCTTAGTCCAAGGCTAGGGCTCCCCTAGCCTTAGGTTAGGGCTCCCCTAGCCTTAGGCCAGGCTACACCTAGCTTTAGGCTAGGGCACCCCTAGGCTTAGGCTAAGGCTAGCGCTCCCCTAGCCTTAGGCTAGGTCACCCCTAGGGTTAGGTTAAGCGTAGGGCTCCCCTAGCCTTAGGCTAGGGCTCCCCTAGCCTTAGGATAGGACACACCTAGGCTTAGGCTAGGGCTCCCCTAGCCTTAGGCTAGGGCACCCCTAGACTTAGGCTAAGGAGATGGCTCCCCTAGCCTTGGCTTAGGCACCCATAGGCTTAGTCTAAGGCTAGGGCTCCCCTAGCCTTAGTCTAAGGCTAGGGCTCCCCTAGCCTTAGTCTAAGGCTAGGGCTCCCCTGGCCTTAGGCTAGGGCTCCCCTGGCCTTAGGCTAGGGCTCCCCTGGCCTTAGGCTAGGGCTCCCCTGGCCTTAGGCTAGGGCTCCCCTGGCTTTAGGCTAGGGCTCCCCTGACCTTAGGCTAGGGCACCCCTAGGCTTAGGCTAAGGCTAGGGCTCCCCTAGCCTTAGGCTAGGGCTCCCCTAGCCTTAGGCTAGGGCACTCCTAGGCTTAGGCTAGGGCACCCCTAGGCTTAGGCTAAGGCTAGGGCTCCCCTAGCCTTAGGCTAGGGTACCCCTAGGCTTAGTCTTGGGCTCCCCTAGCCTTAGGTTCGGGCACCCCTAGTCTTAGGCTTAGGCTGGGGCTCCCCTAGCCTTAGTTTCGGGCACCCCAAGGCTTAGGCTAGGGCTCCCTAGCCTTAGGCTAGGGCTCCCCTAGCCTTTGGCTAGGGCTCCCCTAGTCTTAGGCTAGGGCACCCCTAGGCTTAGGCTAGGGCTCCCCTAGCCATAGGCTAGGGCACCCCTAGGCTTACGCTAAGGATATGGCTCCCCTAGCCTTGGCTTAGGCACCCATAGGCTTAGTCTAAGGCTAGGGCTCCCATAGCCTTAGGTTAGGGCTCCCCTAGCCTTAGGCTAGGGCTCCCCTAGCTTTAGGCTAGGGTACCCCTAGGCTTAAGCTAAGGCTAGCGCTCCCCTAGCCTTAGGCTAGGGCACCCCTAGGGTTAGCCTAAGCGTAGGGCTCCCCTAGCCTTAGGCTAGGGCTCCCCTAGCCTTCGGCTAGGGCTCCCCTTGCCTTAGGCTAGGCACCCCTAGGCTTAGGTTAAGGCTAGGGCTCCCCTAGCCTGAGGCTAGGGCACCCCTAGGGTTAGCCTAAGCGTAGGGCTCCCCTAGCCTTAGGCTAGGGCTCCCCTAGCCTTAGGCTAGGGCTCCCCTAGCCTTCGGCTAGGGCTCCCCTTGCCTTAGGCTAGGCACCCCTAGGCTTAGGTTAAGGCTAGGGCTCCCCTAGCCTGAGGCTAGGGCTCCCCTAGCCTTAGGCTAGGGCACCCCTAGGCTTAGGCTAAGGCTAGGGCTCCCCTAGTCTTAGGCTTGGGAACCCCTAGGCTTAGGCTTGGGCTCCCCTAGCATTAGCTTCGGGCACCCCTAAGCTTAGGCTAAGGCTAGGGCTCCCCTAGCCTTAGGCTAATGCTCTCCTAGCCCTAGGCTAGGGCACCACTAGGCTTAGGCTAAGGCTAGGGCTCCCCTAGGCTTAGGCTAGGGTTCTCCTAGCCCTAGGCTAGGGCGCCCCTAGGCTTACGGTAGGGCACCCTTTGCCTTAGGCTAGGGCTCCCCTAGCCTTAGGCCAGGGTACCCCTAGGCTTAGGCTTAGGCTAGGGCTCCCCTAGCCTTAGGCTAGGGCTCCCCCAGCCTTAGGCTAGGGCTCCCCTGGCCTTAGGCTAGGGCACCACTAGTCTTAGGTTGGGGCTCCCCTAGCCTTAGGTTCGGGCACCCCAAGGCTTAGGCTAGGGCTCCCCTAGCCTTAGGCTAGGGCTTCCCTAGCCTTAGGCTAGGGCTCCCTTAGTCTTATGCTAGGGCACCCCTAGGCTTAGTCTAGGGCAACCCTAAGCTTAGGCTAGGGCAATCCTAGGCTTAGGCTAAGGCTAGGGCACCCCTAGGCTTAGGCTAGGGCACCCCTAGGCATAGGCTAGGGCACCCCTAGGCTTAGGCTAAGGCTAGGGCTCCCTTAGCCTAAGGCTAAAGCACCCTTAGGCTTAGGTTAGGCCACCGCTAGGCTTAGGCTAAGGCTAGGCCTTCCCTAGCCTAAGACTAAAGCACCCCTAGGCTTAGGCTATGGCACCCCTAGGCTTAGGTTAGGGCACCACTAGGCTTAGGCTAGGGCACCCCTTGGCTTAGGCTAGGGCACCCCTAGCCTTAGGCTAGGGCTCCCCTAGCCTTAGGCCAGGGCACCCCTAGGATTAGGCTGAGGCTTGGGCACCCCTAGCCTTTGGCTAGGGCTCCCCTAGCCTTAGGCTAGGGCTCCCCTAGCCTTAGGCTAGGGCACCCCTATGCTTAGGCTAAGGCTAGGACTTCCCTAGCCTAAAGCTATGGCACCCATAGGCGCAGGCTAGGGCACCCCTACGCTTAGGCTAGGGCACCCCTAGGCTTAGGAAAAGGCTAGGGCTCCCCTAGTCTTAGGCTAGGGCACACCTAGGCTTAGGCTTGGGCTCCCCTAGCCTTAGCTTCGGGCACTCCTAAGCTTAGGCTAAGGCTAGGGCTCCCCTAGCCTTAGGCTAGGGCTCTCCTAGCCCTAGGCTAGGGCACCCCTAAGCTTACGGTAGGGAACCCCTAGGCTTAGGCTAGGGCAATCCTAGGCTTAGGTTAGCGCATCCCTAGCCTTAGGCTAGAGCACCCCTAGGCTTAGGATAGGGCACCCCTAGGCTTAGGCTAGGGCACCCCTAGGCTTAGGCTAAGGCTAGGGCTCCCCTAGCCTTAGGCTATTGCACCCCTAGGCTTAGGCTAGGGCACCCCTAGGCTTAAGCTAGGGCACCCATAGCCTTAGGCTAAGGCTATGGCTCCCCTAGCCTAAGGCTAAGGCACCCATAAGCTCAGGTTAGGGCACCCCTAGGCTCAGGGTAGGCCACCCCTAGGCTTAGGCTAGGGCACCCCTAGGCTTAGGCTAACGCTACGGCTCCCCTAGCCTTAGACTCGGGCACCCCTAGCCTTAGGCTCGGGCTACCCTACCGTTATGCTAGGGATCCCCTAGCCTTAGGCCAGGGTACCCCTAGGCTTAGGCTTAGGCTAGGGCTCCCCCAGCCTTAGGCTAGGGCTCCCCCAGCCTTAGGCTAGGGCTCCCCTAGCCTTAGGCTAGGGCACCCCTAGTCTTAGGCTTAGGCTGGGCCTCCCCTAGCCTTAGGTTCGGGCACCCCAAGACTTAGGCTAGGGCTCCCCTAGCCATAGGCTAGGGCTCCCCTAGTCTTAGACTAGGGCACCCCTAGGCTTAGGCTAGGGCTCCCCTAGCCTTAGGCTAGGGCACCCCTAGGCTTACGCTAAGGATATGGCTCCCCTAGCCTTGGCTTTGGCACCCATAGGCTTAGTCCAAGGCTAGGGCTCCCCTAGCCTTAGGTTAGGGCTCCCCTAGCCTTAGGCCAGGCTACACCTAGCTTTAGGCTAGGGCACCCCTAGGCTTAGGCTAAGGCTAGCGCTCCCCTAGCCTTAGGCTAGGTCACCCCTAGGGTTAGGTTAAGCGTAGGGCTCCCCTAGCCTTAGGCTAGGGCTCCCTTAGCCTTAGGATAGGACACACCTAGGCTTAGGCTAGGGCTCCCCTAGCCTTAGGCTAGGGCACCCCTAGACTTAGGCTAAGGAGATGGCTCCCCTAGCCTTGGCTTAGGCACCCATAGGCTTAGTCTAAGGCTAGGGCTCCCCTAGCCTTAGTCTAAGGCTAGGGCTCCCCTAGCCTTAGTCTAAGGCTAGGGCTCCCCTGGCCTTAGGCTAGGGCTCCCCTGGCCTTAGGCTAGGGCTCCCCTGGCCTTAGGCTAGGGCTCCCCTGGCTTTAGGCTAGGGCTCCCCTGACCTTAGGCTAGGGCTCCCCTAGCCTTAGGCTAGGGCTCCCCAAGCCTTAGGCTAGGGCACTCCTAGGCTTAGGCTAGGGCACCCCTAGGCTTAGGCTAAGGCTAGGGCTCCCCTAGCCTTAGGCTAGGGTACCCCTAGGCTTAGTCTTGGGCTCCCCTAGCCTTAGTTTCGGGCACCCCAAGGCTTAGGCTAGGGCTCCCCTAGCCTTAGGCTAGGGCTCCCCTAGCCTTTGGCTAGGGCTCCCCTAGTCTTAGGCTAGGGCACCCCTAGGCTTAGGCTAGGGCTCCCCTAGCCATAGGCTAGGGCACCCCTAGGCTTACGCTAAGGATATGGCTCCCCTAGCCTTGGCTTAGGCACCCATAGGCTTAGTCTAAGGCTAGGGCTCCCCTAGCCTTAGGTTAGGGCTCCCCTAGCCTTAGGCTAGGGCTCCCCTAGCTTTAGGCTAGGGTACCCCTAGGCTTAAGCTAAGGCTAGCGCTCCCCTAGCCTTAGGCTAGGGCACCCCTAGTGTTAGCCTAAGCGTAGGGCTCCCCTAGCCTTAGGCTAGGGCTCCCCTAGCCTTCGGCTAGGGCTCCCCTTGCCTTAGGCTAGGCACCCCTAGGCTTAGGTTAAGGCTAGGGCTCCCCTAGCCTGAGGCTAGGGCACCCCTAGGGTTAGCCTAAGCGTAGGGCTCCCCTAGCCTTAGGCTAGGGCTCCCCTAGCCTTAGGCTAGGGCTCCCCTAGCCTTCGGCTAGGGCTCCCCTTGCCTTAGGCTAGGCACCCCTAGGCTTAGGGTAAGGCTACGGCTCCCCTAGCCTGAGGCTAGGGCTCCCCTAGCCTTAGGCTAGGGCACCCCTAGGCTTAGGCTAAGGCTAGGGCTCCCCTAGTCTTAGGCTTGGGAACCCCTAGGCTTAGGCTTGGGCTCCCCTAGCATTAGCTTCGGGCACCCCTAAGCTTAGGCTAAGGCTAGGGCTCCCCTAGCCTTAGGCTAATGCTCTCCTAGCCCTAGGCTAGGGCACCACTAGGCTTAGGCTAAGGCTAGGGCTCCCCTAGGCTTAGGCTAGGGTTCTCCTAGCCCTAGGCTAGGGCGCCCCTAGGCTTACGGTAGGGCACCCTTTGCCTTAGGCTAGGGCTCCCCTAGCCTTAGGCCAGGGTACCCCTAGGCTTAGGCTTAGGCTAGGGCTCCCCTAGCCTTAGGCTAGGGCTCCCCCAGCCTTAGGCTAGGGCTCCCCTGGCCTTAGGCTAGGGCACCACTAGTCTTAGGTTGGGGCTCCCCTAGCCTTAGGTTCGTGCACCCCAAGGCTTAGGCTAGGGCTCCCCTAGCCTTAGGCTAGGGCTTCCCTAGCCTTAGGCTAGGGCTCCCTTAGTCTTATGCTAGGGCACCCCTAGGCTTAGTCTAGGGCAACCCTAAGCTTAGGCTAGGGCAATCCTAGGCTTAGGCTAAGGCTAGGGCTCCCCTAGCCTCAGGCTAGGGCACCCCTAGGCTTAGGCTAGGGCACCCCTAGGCATAGGCTAGGGCACCCCTAGGCTTAGTCTAAGGCTAGGGCTCCCTTAGCCTAAGGCTAAAGCACCCTTAGGCTTAGGTTAGGCCACCGCTAGGCTTAGGCTAAGGCTAGGGCTCCCCTAGCCTCAGGCTTGGGCACCCCTAGGCTTAGCCTCGTGCTCCCCTAGCCTTAGGCTCGGGCACCCCTAGCCTTAGGCTTGGGCTCCCCTAGCGTTATGCTAGGGCTCCCCTAGCCTTAGGCCAGGGCACCCCTAGGCTTAGGGTAAGGCTAGGGCTCCCCTAGCCTTAGGCTAGGGCTCCCCCAGCCTTAGGCTAGGGCTACCCTAGCCTTAGGCTAGGGCACTCCTAGGCTTAGGCTTAGGCTAGGGCTCCCCTAGCCTTAATTTCGGGCACCCCAATGCTTAGGCTAGGGCTCCCCTAGCCTAGGGTAGGGCTCACCTAGCCTTTGGCTAGGGCTCACCTAGTCTTAGGCTAGGGCACCCCTAGGTTTAGGCTAGGGCTCCCCTAGCCTTAGGCTAGGGCACCCCTAGGCTTAGGCTAAGGATATGGCTCCCCTAGCCTTAGGTTAGGGCACCCCTAGGCTTAGCCTAAGAGTAGGGCTCCCCTAGCCTTAGGCTAGGGCACCCCTAGGCTTAGGCTAAGGCTAGGGCTCCCCTAGTCTTAGGCTAGGGCACACCTAGGCTTAGGCTTGGGCTCCCCTAGCCTTAGCTTCGGGCACTCCTAAGCTTAGGCTAAGGCTAGGGCTCCCCTAGCTTTAGGCTAGGGCTCTCCCAGCCCTAGGCTAGGGCACCCCTAAGCTTACGGTAGGGAACCCCTAGGCTTAGGCTAGGGCTCCCCTAGCCTTAGGCTAGGGCTCCCCTAGCCTTAGGCTATGGCACCCCTAAGCTTAGGCTAGGGCAATCCTAAGCTAGACTAACGCTAGGCCTCCCCTAGCCTCAGGCTAGGGCACCCGTAGGCTCAGGCTAGGGCAACCCTAGGCTTGGGCTAGGGCACCCCTAGCCTTAGGCTAAGGTTGGGCTCCCCTTGTCTAAGGCTAGGGCACCCCTAGGCTCAGGTTAGGGCACCCCTATGCTTAGGCTAAGGCTAGGGCTCCCCTAGGCTTAGGTTACGGCTCCCCTATCCTTAGGCTAGGACACCCCTAGGCTTAGGCTAAGGCACCCCAAGGCTTACGCTAGGGCACCCCGAGGCTTAGGCTAGGGCAACCCTAGGCTTAGGCTAAGGCTTCTGCTCCCCAAGCCTCAGGCTAGGGCACCCCTAGACTCAGGCTAAGGCACCTCTAGGCTTAGGTTAGGGCACCCCAAGGCTTAGGCTAAGGCTTGGGCTCCCTTAGCCTAAGGCTAGGGCACCCCTAGGCTTAGGCTAGGTCACCCCTAGGCTTAGGCTAGGGCACCCCTTGGCTTAGGCTAGGGCAGCCCTAGCTTAGGCTAAGGCTAGGGCACCCCTAGCTTAGGGTAGGGGAGCCCTAGACTTAGGCTAGGGCACCCCTAGGCTTAGGCTAGGGCACCCCTAGGCTTAGTCTAGGGCAACCCTAGGCTTAGGCTAGGGCAACCCTAGGCTTAGGCTAAGGCTAGGGCTCCCCTAGCCTCAGGCTTGGGCACCCCTAGGCTTAGGATAGGGCAACCCTAGGCATAGGCTAGGGCACCCCTAGGCTTAGGCTAAGGCTAGGGCTCCCCTAGCCTAAGGCTAAAGCACCCCTAGGCTTAGGCTAGGCCACCCCTAGGCTTAGGATAAGGCTAGACCTTCCCTAGCCTAAGACTAAAGCACCCCTAGGCTTAGGCTAGGGCACCCCTAGGCTTAGGCTAGGGCACCCCTAGGCTTAGGCTAGGGCACCCGTTGGCTTGGGCTAGGGCACCCCTAGACTTAGAATAAGGCTAGGGCTCCCCTAGCCTTAGGGTAGGGCACCCCTAGGCTTAGGCTAAGGCTAGGGCTCCCCAAGCCTAAGGCTAAAGCACCCCTAGGCTTAGGCTAGGGCACCCCTAGGCTTAGGCTAGGGCACCCCTAGGCTTAGCCTAAGGCTAGGGCTCCCCTAACCTAGGGCTTGGGCATCCCTAGGCTTAGGCTTAGGCTAGGGCTCCCCTAGCCTTAGGCTAGGGCTCCCCTAGCCTTAGGCTCGTGCTCCCCTAGCCTTAGGCTCGGGCACACCTAGCTTTAGGCCCGGGCTCCCCTAGCGTTATGCTAGGGCTCCCCTAGCCTTAGGCCAGGGCACCCCTAGGCTTAGGCTTAGGCTAGGGCTCCCCTAGCCTTAGGCTAGGGCTCCCCCAACCTTATGCTCGGGCTCCCCTAGCTTTTGTCTAGGGCACCCCTAGGCCTAGGCTTAGGCTAGGGCTCCACTAGCCTTAGGCTAGGGCACCCCTAGGCTTAGGCTAAGGAGATGGCTCCCCTAGCCTTGGCTTATGCACCCATAGGCTTAGTCTAAGGCTAGGGCTCCCCTAGCCTTAGTCTAAGGCTAGGGCTCCCCTGGCCTTAGGCTAGGGCTCCCCTGGCCTTCGGCTAGGGCTCCCCTGGCCTTAGACTAGGGCTCCCCTGGCCTTAGGCTAGGGCTCCCCTGGCCTTAGGCTAGGGCTCCCCTGACCTTAGGCTACTGCACCCCTAGGCTTATGCTAACCCTAGAGCTCCACTAGCCTAAGGCTAGAGCACCCCTAGGCTTAGGCTAGGGCTCCCTTAGCCTTAGTCTAGGGCACCCCTAGGCTTAGGCTAAGGAGATGGCTCCCCTAGCCTTGGCTTAGGCACCCATAGGCTTGTTCTAAGGCTAGGGCTCCCCTGGCCTTAGGCTAGGGCTCCCCTGGCCTTAGGCTAGGGCTCCCCTGACCTTAGGCTAGGGCACCCCTATTCTTAGGCTAAGGCTAGGGCACCCCTAGGCTTAGTCTAGGGCAACCCTAGGCTTAGGTTGGGCAACCCTAGGCTTAGGCTAAGGCTAGGGCTCCCCTAGCCTCAGGCTTGGGCACCCCTAGGCTTAGGCTAAGGCTAGGACTTCCGTAGCCTAAGGCTAAAGCACCCCTAGGCTTAGGCTAGGGCACCCCTAAGCTTAGGCTAGGGCACCCCTAGGCTTAGCCTAAGGCTAGGGCTCCCCTAACTTAGGGCTTGGGCATCCCTAGGTTTAGGCTTAGGCTAGGGCTCCCCTAGCCTTAGGCGAGAGCTCCCCTAGCCTTAGGCTCGTGCTCTCCTAGCCTTAGGCTCGGGCACACCTAGCCTTGGCCCGGGCTCCCCTAGCGTTATGCTAGGGCTCCCCTAGCCTTAGGCCAGGGCACCCGTAGGCTTAGGCTTAGGCTAGGGCTACCCTAGCCTTAGGCTAGGGCTCCCCCAACCTTAGGCTCGGGCTCCCCTAGCTTTTGTCTAGGGCACCCCTAGGCCTAGGCTTAGGCTAGGGCTCCCCTAGCCTTAGGCTAGGGCACCCCTAGGCTTAGGCTAAGGAGATGGCTCCCCTAGCCTTGGCTTATGCACCCATAGGCTTAGTCTAAGGCTAGGGCTCCCCTAGCCTTAGTCTAAGGCTAGGGCTCCCCTGGCCTTAGGCTAGGGCTCCCCTGGCCTTAGGCTAGGGCTCCCCTGGCCTTAGGCTAGGGCTCCCCTGGCCTTAGGCTACTGCACCCCTAGGCTTATGCTAACGCTAGGGCTCCACTAGCCTAAGGCTAGAGCACCCCTAGGCTTAGGCTAGGTCTCCCCTAGCCTTAGTCTAGGGCACCCCTAGGCTTAGGTTAAGGAGATGGCTCCACTAGCCTTGGCTTAGGCACCCATAGGCTTATTCTAAGGCTAGGGCTCCCCTAACCTTAGTCTAAGGCTAGGGCTCACCTGGCCTTAGGCTAGGGCTCCCCTGGCCTTAGGCTAGGGCTCCCCTGGCCTTAGGCTAGGGCTCCCCTGACCTTAGGCTAGGGCACTCCTATTCTTAGGCTAAGGCTAGGGCTCCCCTAGCCTTAGGCTAGGGTACCCCTAGGCTTAGGCTTGGGCTCCCCTAGCCTTAGGTTCGGGTACCCCTAAGCTTAGGCTAAGGCTAGGGCTCCCCTAGCCTTAGGCTAAGGCTCTCCTAGCCCTAGGCTAGGGCACCACGAGGCTTAGGCTAAGGCTAAGTCTCCCCTAGCCTTAGGATAGGGCTCCCCTGGCCTTAGGCTAGGGCTCCCCTGGCCTTAGGCTAGGGCTCCCCTGGCCTTAGGCTAGGGCTCCCCTGGCCTTAGGCTAGGGCTCCCCTGGCTTTAGGCTAGGGCTCCCCTGACCTTAGGCTAAGGCACCCCTAGGCTTAGGCTAAGGCTAGGGCTCCCCTAGCCTTAGGCTAGGGCTCCCCTAGCCTTAGGCTAGGGCACTCCTAGGCTTAGGCTAGGGCACCCCTAGGCTTAGGCTTGGGCTCCCCTAGCCTTAGGTTCGGGCACCCCTAAGCTTAGGCAAAGGCTAGGGCTCCCCTAGCCTTAGGCTAAGGATCTCCTAGCCCTAGGCTAGGGCACCACTAGGCTTAGGCTAAGGCTAAGGCTCCCCTAGCCTTAGGCTAGGGCTCTCCTAGCCCTAGGCTATGGCACCCCTAGGCTTAGGCTAGGGCAATCCTAGGCTTAGGTTAGCGCACCCCTAGCCTTAGGCTAGAGCACCCCTAGGCTTAGGCTAGGGCACCCCTAGGCTTAGGCTAGGGCACCCCTAGGCTTTGGCTAATGCTAGGGCTCCCCTAGCCTTAGGCTAGGGCACTCCTAGGCTTAGGCTAGGGCACCCCTAGGCTTAAGCTAGGGCACCCATATCCTTACTAAGGCTAGGGCTCCCCTAGCCTGAGGCTAAGGTACCCATAAGCTCAGGTAAGGGCACCACTAGGCTCAGGCTAGACCACCCCTAGGCTTAGGCTAGGGCACCCCTATGCTTAGGCTACGGCACCACTAGGCTTAGGCTAACGCTACGGCTCCCCTAGCCTCAGGCTAGGACACGACTAGGCTTAGGCCAGGGCACCCTTAGGCTTAGGCTAAGGCTAGGGCTCCCCTAGCCTAAGGCTAAAGCACCCCTAGGCTTAGGCTATGGCACCCCTATGCTTAGGCTAGGGCTCCCCTAGCCTTAGGCTAGGGCACCCCTAGGCTTAGGCTAAGGCTAGGGCGCCCCTAGCCTTAGGCTCGTGCTCCCCTAGCCTTAGACTCGGGCACCCCTAACCTTAGGCTCGGGCTCCCCTATCGTTATGCTAGAGCTCCCCAAGCCTTAGGCCAGGGTAACCCTAGGCTTAGGCGTAGGCTAGGGATCCCCTAGCCTTAGGCTAGGGCTCCCCCAGCCTTAGGCTAGGGCTCCCCTAGCCTTAGGCTAGGGCACCCCTAGTCTTAGGTTTAGGCTAGGGCTCCCCTAGCCTTAGGTTCGGGCACCCTAAGGCTTAGGCTAGGGATCCCCTAGCCTTTGGCTAGGGCACCCCTAGTCTTAGGCTAGGGCACCGCTAGGCTTAGGCTAGGGCTCCCCTAGCCTTAGGCTAGGGCACCCCTAGGCTTACGCTAAGGATATGGCTCCCCTAGCCTTGGCTTAGGCACCCATAGGCTTAGTCTAAGGATATGGCTCCCCTAGCCTTAGGTTAGGGCTCCCCTAGCCTTAGGCTAGGGCACCCCTAGTGTTAGCCTAAGCGTAGGGCTCCCCTAGCCTTAGGCTAGGGCTCCCCTAGCTTAGGCAAGGGCTCCCCTGGCCTTCGGCTAGGGCTCCCCTTGCCTTAGGCTAGGCACGCCTAGGCTTAGGCTAAGGCTAGGGCTCCCCTAGCCTGAGGCTAGGGCTCCCCTAGCCTTAGGCTAGGGCACCCCTAGGCTTAGGCTAAGGCTAGGGCTTCCCTAGTCTTAGGCTAGGGCACCCCTAGGCTTAGGCTTGGGCTCCCCTAGCCTTAGCATCGGGCACCCCTAAGCTTAGGCTAAGGCTAGGGCTCCCCTAGCCTTAGGCTAAGGCTCTCCTAGCCCTAGGCTAGGGCACCACTAGGCTTAGGCTAAGGCTAGGACTCCCCTAGGCTTAGGCTAGGGCTCTCCTAGCCCTAGGCTAGGGCGCCCCTAGGCTTACGGTTGGGCACCCTTTGCCTTAGGCTAGGGCTCCCCTAGCCTTAGGCCAGGGTACCCCTAGGCTTAGGCTTAGGCTAGGGCTCCCCTAGCCTTAGGCTAGGGCACCCCTAGTCTTAGTCTTAGGTTGGGGCTCCCCTAGCCTTAGGTTCGGGCACCCCTAGGCTTAGGCTAGGGCATTCCTAGGCTAGACTAACGCTAGGGCTCCCCTAGCCTCAGGCTAGGGCACCCCTAGGCTTAGGCTAGAGCACCCCTAGGCATAGGCTAGGGCTAGGCCTTCCCTAGCCTAAGACTAAAGCACCCCTAGGCTTAGGCTAGGGCACCCCTAGGCTTAGGTTAGGGCACCCCTAGGCTTAGGCTAGGGCACCCCTTGGCTTAGGCTAGGGCACCCCTAGCCTTAGGCTAGGGCTCCCCTAGCCTTAGGCCAGGGCACCCCTAGGATTAAGCTGAGGCTTGGGCTCCCCTAGCCTTTGGCTAGGGCTCCCCTAGCCTTAGGCTAGGGCTCCTCTAGCCTTAGGCTAGGGCACCCCTAGGCTCAGGCTAGGGCACCCCTACGCTTAGGCTAGGGCACCCCTAAGCTTAGGAAAAGGCTAGGGCTCCCTTAGCCTTAGGCTAAAGCACCCTTAGGCTTAGGCTAGGCCACCGCTAGGCTTAGGCTAAGGCTAGGCATTCCCTAGCCTAAGACTAAAGCACCCCTAGGCTTAGGCTAGGGCACCCCTAGGCTTAGGCTAGGGCACCCCTAGGCTTAGGTTAGGGCACCCCTAGGCTTAGGCTAGTGCATCCCTAGGCTTAGGCTAGGGCACCCCTAGGCTTAGGCTAGGGCACTCCTAGGCTTAAGCTAGGGCTCCCCTAGGCTTAGGCTAAGGCTACGGCTCCCTTAGCCTCAGGCTAGTGCACCCCTAGACTCAGACTATTGCACCCCTAGGCTTAGGCTAGGGCAATCCTAGGCTAGACTAACGATAGGGCTCCACTAGCCTCAGGCTAGGGCACCCGTAGGCTCAGGCTAGGGCACCCCTAGGCTAAGGCTAGGGCACCCCTAGGCTTAGGCTAACGCTAGCGCTCCACTAGGCTTTGGCTTGGGCACCCCTAGGCTTAGGCTAAGGCTAGGGCACCCCGAGCTTAGGCTAGGGCACCCTGAGGCTTAGGCTAGAGACCCCGAGGCTTTGGCTAGGGCACCCCGAGGCTTAGGCTAGGGCACCCCTAGGCTTAGGCTAAGGATAAGGCTCCCCTATCCTCAGGCTAGGGCACCCATAGACTCAGGCTAGGGCAACCCTAGGTTTAGGCTAGGGCACCCCTAGGCTTAGGCTAGGGCACCCCTAGGCTTAGGCTAAGGCTAGGGTTCACCTAGCCTAAGGCCACGGCACCCCTAGCCTTAGGCTAGGGCACCCCTAGGCTTAGGCTAGGGCACGCCTAGACTCAGGCTAGGCCACCCCTAGGCTTAGGCTAGGGTACACCTAGGCTTAGGCTAGGGCACCTCTAGGCTTAGGCTAGGGCACCCCTAGGCTTAGGCTAAACTAGGGCTCCCCTAGCCTAAGGCTAGGGCTCCGCTAACCTAAGGATAGGGCAATCCTAGGCTTAGGCTAGGGCACCCCTAGGCTTAGGCTAAGGCTAGGGCTCCCCGAGCCTAAGGCTAAAGCACCCCTAGCCTTAGGCTAGGGCACCCCTAGGATTAGGCTAAGTCTAGGGCTCCTCTAGCCTAAGGCTAGGGCATCCCTAGGCTTAGGCTTAGGCTAGGGCTCCCCTAGCCTTAGGCTAGGGCTCCCCTAGCCTTAGGCTCGTTCTCCCCTAGCCTTAGGCTCGGGCACCCCTAGCATTAGGCTAGGGCTCCCCTAGCGTTATGCTAGGGCACCCCTAGGCTTAGGCTAAGGATATGGCTCCCCTAGCCATGGCTTAGTCACCCCTAGGCTTAGGCTAAGGCTAGGGCTCCCCTAGCCTTAGGTTAGGGCACCCCTAGGCTTAGCCTAAGAGTAGGGCTCCCCTAGCCTTAGGCTAGGGCACCCCTAGGCTTAGGCTAAGGCTAGGGCTCCCCAAGTCTTAGGCTAGGGCACACCTAGGCTTAGGCTTGGGCTCCCCTAGCCTTAGTTTCGGGCACTCCTAAGCTTAGGCTAAGGCTAGGGCTCCCCTAGCCTTAGGCTAAGGCTCTCCTAGCCCTAGGCTAGGGCACCACTAGGCTTAGGCTAAGGCTAGGGCTCCCCGAGGCTTTGGCTAGGGCTCTCCTAGCCCTAGGCTAGGGCATCCCTAGGCTTACACTAGGGAACCCCTAGGCTTAGGCTAGGGCTCCCCTAGCCTTAGGCTAGGGCTCCCCTAGCCTTAGGCTATGGCAATCCTAGGCTAGACTAACGCTAGGGCTCCCCTAGCCTCAGGCTAGGGCACCCGTAGGCTCAGGCTAGGGCAACCCTAGACTCGGGCTAGGGCACCCTTAGCCTTAGGCTAAGGTTGGGCTCCCCTTGTCTAAGGCTAGGGCACCCCTAAGCTAAGGCTAGGGCTCCCCTAGCCTTAGGCTAAGGCTCTCCTAGCCCTAGGCTAGGGCACCACTAGGCTTAGGCTAAGGCTAGGGCTCCCCGAGGCTTTGGCTAGGGCTCTCCTAGCCCTAGGCTAGGGCATCCCTAGGCTTACACTAGGGAACCCCTAGGCTTAGGCTAGGGCTCCCCTAGCCTTAGTCTAGGGCTCCCCTAGCCTTAGGCTATGGCAATCCTAGGCTAGACTAACGCTAGGGCTCCCCTAGCCTCAGGCTAGGGCACCCGTAGGCTCAGGCTAGGGCAACCCTAGGCTTGGGCTAGGGCACCCTTAGCCTTAGGCTAAGGTTGGGCTCCCCTTGTCTAAGGCTAGGGCACCCCTAAGCTAAGGCTAGGCTTCCCGTAGGCTTAGGTTAGGGCTCCCCTAGCCTTAGGCTAGGGGACCCCTAGGCTTAGGCTAAGGCACCCCGAGGCTTAGGCTAGGGCACCCCGAGGCTTAGGCTAGGGCACCCCTAGGCTTAGGCTAAGGCTTCGGCTCCCCTAGCCTAAGGCTAGGGCACCCCTAGGCTTAGGCTAGGTCACCCGGAGGCTTAGGCTAGGGCACCCCTAGGCTTAGGCTAGGGCAGCCCTAGCTTAGGCTTAGGCTAGGGCACCCGTAGTCTTAGGTTAGTGCACCCCTAGGCTTAGGTTAGGGCACCCCTAGGCTTAGTCTAGGGCAACCATAGGCTTAGGCTAGGGCAACCCTAGGCTTAGGCTAAGGCTAGGGCTCCCCTAGCCTCAGGTTAGGGCACCCCTAGGCTTAGGCTAGGGCACCCCTAGGCATAGGCTTGGGCACCCCTAGGCTTAGGCTAAGGCTACGGCTCCCTTAGCCTAAGGCTAAAGCACCCCTAGGCTTAGGCTAGGCCACCCCTAGGCTTAGGCTAGGGCACCCCTAGGCTTAGGCTAGGGCACCCCTAGGCTTAGGCTAGAGCTCCCCTAGCCTTAGGCTAGGGCTCCCCTAGCCTTAGGCTAGGGCACCCCTAGGCTTAGGCTAAGGCACCCCAAGGCTTAGGCTAGGGCACCCCGAGGCTTAGGCTAGGGCACCCCGAGGCTTAGGCTAAGGCTCACCTAGCCTTAGGCTAGGGAACCCCTAGGCTTAGGCTAAGGCACCCCAAGGCTTAGGCTAGGGCACCCCGAGGCTTAGGCTAGGGCACCCCTAGGCTTAGGCTAGGGCTCCCCTAGCCATAGGCTAGGGCACCCCTAGGCTTACGCTAAGGATATGGCTCCCCTAGCCTTGGCTTAGGCACCCATAGGCTTAGTCTAAGGCTAGGGCTCCCCTAGCCTTAGGTTAGGGCTCCCCTAGCCTTAGGCTAGGGCTCCCCTAGCTTTAGGCTAGGGTACCCCTAGGCTTAAGCTAAGGCTAGCGCTCCCCTAGCCTTAGGCTAGGGCACCCCTAGTGTTAGCCTAAGCGTAGGGCTCCCCTAGCCTTAGGCTAGGGCTCCCCTAGCCTTCGGCTAGGGCTCCCCTTGCCTTAGGCTAGGCACCCCTAGGCTTAGGTTAAGGCTAGGGCTCCCCTAGCCTGAGGCTAGGGCACCCCTAGGGTTAGCCTAAGCGTAGGGCTCCCCTAGCCTTAGGCTAGGGCTCCCCTAGCCTTAGGCTAGGGCTCCCCTAGCCTTCGGCTAGGGCTCCCCTTGCCTTAGGCTAGGCACCCCTAGGCTTAGGTTAAGGCTACGGCTCCCCTAGCCTGAGGCTAGGGCTCCCCTAGCCTTAGGCTAGGGCACCCCTAGGCTTAGGCTAAGGCTAGGGCTCCCCTAGTCTTAGGCTTGGGAACCCCTAGGCTTAGGCTTGGGCTCCCCTAGCATTAGCTTCGGGCACCCCTAAGCTTAGGCTAAGGCTAGGGCTCCCCTAGCCTTAGGCTAATGCTCTCCTAGCCCTAGGCTAGGGCACCACTAGGCTTAGGCTAAGGCTAGGGCTCCCCTAGGCTTAGGCTAGGGTTCTCCTAGCCCTAGGCTAGGGCGCCCCTAGGCTTACGGTAGGGCACCCTTTGCCTTAGGCTAGGGCTCCCCTAGCCTTAGGCCAGGGTACCCCTAGGCTTAGGCTTAGGCTAGGGCTCCCCTAGCCTTAGGCTAGGGCTCCCCCAGCCTTAGGCTAGGGCTCCCCTGGCCTTAGGCTAGGGCACCACTAGTCTTAGGTTGGGGCTCCCCTAGCCTTAGGTTCGGGCACCCCAAGGCTTAGGCTAGGGCTCCCCTAGCCTTAGGCTAGGGCTTCCCTAGCCTTAGGCTAGGGCTCCCTTAGTCTTATGCTAGGGCACCCCTAGGCTTAGTCTAGGGCAACCCTAAGCTTAGGCTAGGGCAATCCTAGGCTTAGGCTAAGGCTAGGGCTCCCCTAGCCTCAGGCTAGGGCACCCCTAGGCTTAGGCTAGGGCACCCCTAGGCATAGGCTAGGGCACCCCTAGGCTTAGGCTAAGGCTAGGGCTCCCTTAGCCTAAGGCTAAAGCACCCTTAGGCTTAGGTTAGGCCACCGCTAGGCTTAGGCTAAGGCTAGGGCTCCCCTAGCCTCAGGCTTGGGCACCCCTAGGCTTAGCCTCGTGCTCCCCTAGCCTTAGGCTCGGGCACCCCTAGCCTTAGGCTTGGGCTCCCCTAGCGTTATGCTAGGGCTCCCCTAGCCTTAGGCCAGGGCACCCCTAGGCTTAGGCTAAGGCTAGGGCTCCCCTAGCCTTAGGCTAGGGCTCCCCCAGCCTTAGGCTAGGGCTACCCTAGCCTTAGGCTAGGGCACTCCTAGGCTTAGGCTTAGGCTAGGGCTCCCCTAGCCTTAATTTCGGGCACCCCAATGCTTAGGCTAGGGCTCCCCTAGCCTTAGGGTAGGGCTCACCTAGCCTTTGGCTAGGGCTCACCTAGTCTTAGGCTAGGGCACCCCTAGGTTTAGGCTAGGGCTCCCCTAGCCTTAGGCTAGGGCACCCCTAGGCTTAGGCTAAGGATATGGCTCCCCTAGCCTTAGGTTAGGGCACCCCTAGGCTTAGCCTAAGAGTAGGGCTCCCCTAGCCTTAGGCTAGGGCACCCCTAGGCTTAGGCTAAGGCTAGGGCTCCCCTAGTCTTAGGCTAGGGCACACCTAGGCTTAGGCTTGGGCTCCCCTAGCCTTAGCTTCGGGCACTCCTAAGCTTAGGCTAAGGCTAGGGCTCCCCTAGCTTTAGGCTAGGGCTCTCCCAGCCCTAGGCTAGGGCACCCCTAAGCTTACGGTAGGGAACCCCTAGGCTTAGGCAAGGGCTCCCCTAGCCTTAGGCTAGGGCTCCCCTAGCCTTAGGCTATGGCACCCCTAAGCTTAGGCTAGGGCAATCCTAGGCTAGACTAACGCTAGGCCTCCCCTAGCCTCAGGCTAGGGCACCCGTAGGCTCAGGCTAGGGCAACCCTAGGCTTGGGTTAGGGCACCCCTAGCCTTAGGCTAAGGTTGGGCTCCCCTTGTCTAAGGCTAGGGCACCCCTAGGCTCAGGTTAGGGCACCCCTATGCTTAGGCTAAGGCTAGGGCTCCCCTAGGCTTAGGTTACGGCTCCCCTATCCTTAGGCTAGGACACCCCTAGGCTTAGGCTAAGGCACCCCAAGGCTTACGCTAGGGCACCCCGAGGCTTAGGCTAGGGCAACCCTAGGCTTAGGCTAAGGCTTCTGCTCCCCAAGCCTCAGGCTAGGGCACCCCTAGACTCAGGCTAAGGCACCTCTAGGCTTAGGTTAGGGCACCCCAAGGCTTAGGCTAAGGCTTGGGCTCCCTTAGCCTAAGGCTAGGGCACCCCTAGGCTTAGGCTAGGTCACCCCTAGGCTTAGGCTAGGGCACCCCTTGGCTTAGGCTAGGGCAGCCCTAGCTTAGGCTAAGGCTAGGGCACCCCTAGCTTAGGGTAGGGGAGCCCTAGACTTAGGCTAGGGCACCCCTAGGCTTAGGCTAGGGCACCCCTAGGCTTAGTCTAGGGCAACCCTAGGCTTAGGCTAGGGCAACCCTAGGCTTAGGCTAAGGCTAGGGCTCCCCTAGCCTCAGGCTTGGGCACCCCTAGGCTTAGGATAGGGCAACCCTAGGCATAGGCTAGGGCACCCCTAGGCTTAGGCTAAGGCTAGGGCTCCCCTAGCCTAAGGCTAAAGCACCCCTAGGCTTAGGCTAGGCCACCCCTAGGCTTAGGATAAGGCTAGACCTTCCCTAGCCTAAGACTAAAGCACCCCTAGGCTTAGGCTAGGGCACCCCTAGGCTTAGGCTAGGGCACCCCTAGGCTTAGGCTAGGGCACCCCTTGGCTTGGGCTAGGGCACCCCTAGACTTAGAATAAGGCTAGGGCTCCCCTAGCCTTAGGGTAGGGCACCCCTAGGCTTAGGCTAAGGCTAGGGCTCCCCAAGCCTAAGGCTAAAGCACCCCTAGGCTTAGGCTAGGGCACCCCTAGGCTTAGGCTAGGGCACCCCTAGGCTTAGCCTAAGGCTAGGGCTCCCCTAACCTAGGGCTTGGGCATCCCTAGGCTTAGGCTTAGGCTAGGGCTCCCCTAGCCTTAGGGTAGGGCTCCCTTAGCCTTAGGCTCGTGCTCCCCTAGCCTTAGGCTCGGGCACACCTAGCTTTAGGCCCGGGCTCCCCTAGCGTTATGCTAGGGCTCCCCTAGCCTTAGGCCAGGGCACCCCTAGGCTTAGGCTTAGGCTAGGGCTCATCTAGCCTTAGGCTAGGGCTCCCCCAACCTTATGCTCGGGCTCCCCTAGCTTTTGTCTAGGGCACCCCTAGGCCTAGGCTTAGGCTAGGGCTCCACTAGCCTTAGGCTAGGGCACCCCTAGGCTTAGGCTAAGGAGATGGCTCTCCTAGCCTTGGCTTATGCACCCATAGGCTTAGTCTAAGGCTAGGGCTCCCCTAGCCTTAGTCTAAGGCTAGGGCTCCCCTGGCCTTAGGCTAGGGCTCCCCTGGCCTTCGGCTAGGGCTCCCCTGGCCTTAGACTAGGGCTCCCCTGGCCTTAGGCTAGGGCTCCCCTGGCCTTAGGCTAGGGCTCCCCTGACCTTAGGCTACTGCACCCCTAGGCTTATGCTAACCCTAGAGCTCCACTAGCCTAAGGCTAGAGCACCCCTAGGCTTAGGCTAGGGCTCCCTTAGCCTTAGTCTAGGGCACCCCTAGGCTTAGGCTAAGGAGATGGCTCCCCTAGCCTTGGCTTAGGCACCCATAGGCTTGTTCTAAGGCTAGGGCTCCCCTGGCCTTAGGCTAGGGCTCCCCTGGCCTTAGGCTAGGGCTCCCCTGACCTTAGGCTAGGGCACCCCTATTCTTAGGCTAAGGCTAGGGCACCCCTAGGCTTAGTCTAGGGCAACCCTAGGCTTAGGTTGGGCAACCCTAGGCTTAGGCTAAGGCTAGGGCTCCCCTCGCCTCAGGCTTGGGCACCCCTAGGCTTAGGCTAAGGCTAGGACTTCCGTAGCCTAAGGCTAAAGCACCCCTAGGCTTAGGCTAGGGCACCCCTAAGCTTAGGCTAGGGCACCCCTAGGCTTAGCCTAAGGCTAGGGCTCCCCTAACTTAGGGCTTGGGCATCCCTAGGTTTAGGCTTAGGCTAGGGCTCCCCTAGCCTTAGGCGAGAGCTCCCCTAGCCTTAGGCTCGTGCTCTCCTAGCCATAGGCTTGGGCACACCTAGCCTTGGCCCGGGCTCCCCTAGCGTTATGCTAGGGCTCCCCTAGCCTTAGGCCAGGGCACCCGTAGGCTTAGGCTTAGGCTAGGGCTACCCTAGCCTTAGGCTAGGGCTCCCCCAACCTTAGGCTCGGGCTCCCCTAGCTTTTGTCTAGGGCACCCCTAGGCCTAGGCTTAGGCTAGGGCTCCCCTAGCCTTAGGCTAGTGCACCCCTAGGCTAAGGCTAAGGAGATGGCTCCCCTAGCCTTGGCTTATGCACCCATAGGCTTAGTCTAAGGCTAGGGCTCCCCTAGCCTTAGTCTAAGGCTAGGGCTCCCCTGGCCTTAGGCTAGGGCTCCCCTGGCCTTAGGCTAGGGCTCCCCTGGCCTTAGGCTACTGCACCCCTAGGCTTATGCTAACGCTAGGGCTCCACTAGCCTAAGGCTAGAGCACCCCTAGGCTTAGGCTAGGTCTCCCCTAGCCTTAGTCTAGGGCACCCCTAGGCTTAGGTTAAGGAGATGGCTCCACTAGCCTTGGCTTAGGCACCCATAGGCTTATTCTAAGGCTAGGGCTCCCCTAACCTTAGTCTAAGGCTAGGGCTCACCTGGCCTTAGGCTAGGGCTCCCCTGGCCTTAGGCTAGGGCTCCCCTGGCCTTAGGCTAGGGCTCCCCTGACCTTAGGCTAGGGCACCCCTATTCTTAGGCTAAGGCTAGGGCTCCCCTAGCCTTATGCTGGGGCTCCCCTAGCCTTAGGCTAGGGCACTCCTAGGCTTAGGCTAGGGCACCCCTAGGCTTAGGCTAAGGCTAGGGCTCCCCTAGCCTTAGGCTAGGGTACCCCTAGGCTTAGGCTTGGGCTCCCCTAGCCTTAGGTTCGGGTACCCCTAAGCTTAGGCTAAGGCTAGGGCTCCCCTAGCCTTAGGCTAAGGCTCTCCTAGCCCTAGGCTAGGGCACCACGAGGCTTAGGCTAAGGCTAAGTCTCCCCTAGCCTTAGGATAGGGCTCCCCTGGCCTTAGGCTAGGGCTCCCCTGGCCTTAGGCTAGGGCTCCCCTGGCCTTAGGCTAGGGCTCCCCTGGCCTTAGGCTAGGGCTCCCCTGGCTTTAGGCTAGGGCTCCCCTGACCTTAGGCTAAGGCACCCCTAGGCTTAGGCTACTGCACCCCTAGGCTTATGCTAACCCTAGAGCTCCACTAGCCTAAGGCTAGAGCACCCCTAGGCTTAGGCTAGGGCTCCCTTAGCCTTAGTCTAGGGCACCCCTAGGCTTAGGCTAAGGAGATGGCTCCCCTAGCCTTGGCTTAGGCACCCATAGGCTTGTTCTAAGGCTAGGGCTCCCCTGGCCTTAGGCTAGGGCTCCCCTGGCCTTAGGCTAGGGCTCCCCTGACCTTAGGCTAGGGCACCCCTATTCTTAGGCTAAGGCTAGGGCACCCCTAGGCTTAGTCTAGGGCAACCCTAGGCTTAGGTTGGGCAACCCTAGGCTTAGGCTAAGGCTAGGGCTCCCCTCGCCTCAGGCTTGGGCACCCCTAGGCTTAGGCTAAGGCTAGGACTTCCGTAGCCTAAGGCTAAAGCACCCCTAGGCTTAGGCTAGGGCACCCCTAAGCTTAGGCTAGGGCACCCCTAGGCTTAGCCTAAGGCTAGGGCTCCCCTAACTTAGGGCTTGGGCATCCCTAGGTTTAGGCTTAGGCTAGGGCTCCCCTAGCCTTAGGCGAGAGCTCCCCTAGCCTTAGGCTCGTGCTCTCCTAGCCATAGGCTCGGGCACACCTAGCCTTGGCCCGGGCTCCCCTAGCGTTATGCTAGGGCTCCCCTAGCCTTAGGCCAGGGCACCCGTAGGCTTAGGCTTAGGCTAGGGCTACCCTAGCCTTAGGCTAGGGCTCCCCCAACCTTAGGCTCGGGCTCCCCTAGCTTTTGTCTAGGGCACCCCTAGGCCTAGGCTTAGGCTAGGGCTCCCCTAGCCTTAGGCTAGTGCACCCCTAGGCTAAGGCTAAGGAGATGGCTCCCCTAGCCTTGGCTTATGCACCCATAGGCTTAGTCTAAGGCTAGGGCTCCCCTAGCCTTAGTCTAAGGCTAGGGCTCCCCTGGCCTTAGGCTAGGGCTCCCCTGGCCTTAGGCTAGGGCTCCCCTGGCCTTAGGCTACTGCACCCCTAGGCTTATGCTAACGCTAGGGCTCCACTAGCCTAAGGCTAGAGCACCCCTAGGCTTAGGCTAGGTCTCCCCTAGCCTTAGTCTAGGGCACCCCTAGGCTTAGGTTAAGGAGATGGCTCCACTAGCCTTGGCTTAGGCACCCATAGGCTTATTCTAAGGCTAGGGCTCCCCTAACCTTAGTCTAAGGCTAGGGCTCACCTGGCCTTAGGCTAGGGCTCCCCTGGCCTTAGGCTAGGGCTCCCCTGGCCTTAGGCTAGGGCTCCCCTGACCTTAGGCTAGGGCACCCCTATTCTTAGGCTAAGGCTAGGGCTCCCCTAGCCTTATGCTGGGGCTCCCCTAGCCTTAGGCTAGGGCACTCCTAGGCTTAGGCTAGGGCACCCCTAGGCTTAGGCTAAGGCTAGGGCTCCCCTAGCCTTAGGCTAGGGTACCCCTAGGCTTAGGCTTGGGCTCCCCTAGCCTTAGGTTCGGGTACCCCTAAGCTTAGGCTAAGGCTAGGGCTCCCCTAGCCTTAGGCTAAGGCTCTCCTAGCCCTAGGCTAGGGCACCACGAGGCTTAGGCTAAGGCTAAGTCTCCCCTAGCCTTAGGATAGGGCTCCCCTGGCCTTAGGCTAGGGCTCCCCTGGCCTTAGGCTAGGGCTCCCCTGGCCTTAGGCTAGGGCTCCCCTGGCCTTAGGCTAGGGCTCCCCTGGCTTTAGGCTAGGGCTCCCCTGACCTTAGGCTAAGGCACCCCTAGGCTTAGGCTAAGGCTAGGGCTCCCCTAGCCTTAGGCTAGGGCTCCCCTAGCCTTAGGCTAGGGCACTCCTAGGCTTAGGCTAGGGCACCCCTAGGCTTAGGCTTGGGCTCCCCTAGCCTTAGGTTCGGGCACCCCTAAGCTTAGGCAAAGGCTAGGGCTCCCCTAGCCTTAGGCTAAGGATCTCCTAGCCCTAGGCTAGGGCACCACTAGGCTTAGGCTAAGGCTAAGGCTCCCCTAGCCTTAGGCTAGGGCTCTCCTAGCCCTAGGCTATGGCACCCCTAGGCTTAGGCTAGGGCAATCCTAGGCTTAGGTTAGCGCACCCCTAGCCTTAGGCTAGAGCACCCCTAGGCTTAGGCTAGGGCACCCCTAGGCTTAGGCTAGGGCACCCCTAGGCTTTGGCTAATGCTAGGGCTCCCCTAGCCTTAGGCTAGGGCACTCCTAGGCTTAGGCTAGGGCACCGCTAGGCTTAAGCTAGGGCACCCATATCCTTACTAAGGCTAGGGCTCCCCTAGCCTGAGGCTAAGGTACCCATAAGCTCAGGTAAGGGCACCACTAGGCTCAGGCTAGACCACCCCTAGGCTTAGGCTAGGGCACCCCTATGCTTAGGCTACGGCACCACTAGGCTTAGGCTAACGCTACGGCTCCCCTAGCCTCAGGCTAGGACACGACTAGGCTTAGGCCAGGGCACCCTTAGGCTTAGGCTAAGGCTAGGGCTCCCCTAGCCTAAGGCTAAAGCACCCCTAGGCTTAGGCTATGGCACCCCTATGCTTAGGCTAGGGCTCCCCTAGCCTTAGGCTAGGGCACCCCTAGGCTTAGGCTAAGGCTAGGGCGCCCCTAGCCTTAGGCTCGTGCTCCCCTAGCCTTAGACTCGGGCACCCCTAACCTTAGGCTCGGGCTCCCCTATCGTTATGCTAGAGCTCCCCAAGCCTTAGGCCAGGGTAACCCTAGGCTTAGGCGTAGGCTAGGGATCCCCTAGCCTTAGGCTAGGGCTCCCCCAGCCTTAGGCTAGGGCTCCCCTAGCCTTAGGCTAGGGCACCCCTAGTCTTAGGTTTAGGCTAGGGCTCCCCTAGCCTTAGGTTCGGGCACCCTAAGGCTTAGGCTAGGGATCCCCTAGCCTTTGGCTAGGGCACCCCTAGTCTTAGGCTAGGGCACCGCTAGGCTTAGGCTAGGGCTCCCCTAGCCTTAGGCTAGGGCACCCCTAGGCTTACGCTAAGGATATGGCTCCCCTAGCCTTGGCTTAGGCACCCATAGGCTTAGTCTAAGGATATGGCTCCCCTAGCCTTAGGTTAGGGCTCCCCTAGCCTTAGGCTAGGGCACCCCTAGTGTTAGCCTAAGCGTAGGGCTCCCCTAGCCTTAGGCTAGGGCTCCCCTAGCTTAGGCAACGGCTCCCCTGGCCTTCGGCTAGGGCTCCCCTTGCCTTAGGCTAGGCACGCCTAGGCTTAGGCTAAGGCTAGGGCTCCCCTAGCCTGAGGCTAGGGCTCCCCTAGCCTTAGGCTAGGGCACCCCTAGGCTTAGGCTAAGGCTAGGGCTCCCCTAGTCTTAGGCTAGGGCACCCCTAGGCTTAGGCTTGGGCTCCCCTAGCCTTAGCATCGGGCACCCCTAAGCTTAGGCTAAGGCTAGGGCTCCCCTAGCCTTAGGCTAAGGCTCTCCTAGCCCTAGGCTAGGGCACCACTAGGCTTAGGCTAAGGCTAGGACTCCCCTAGGCTTAGGCTAGGGCTCTCCTAGCCCTAGGCTAGGGCGCCCCTAGGCTTACGGTTGGGCACCCTTTGCCTTAGGCTAGGGCTCCCCTAGCCTTAGGCCAGGGTACCCCTAGGCTTAGGCTTAGGCTAGGGCTCCCATAGCCTTAGGTTAGGGCACCCCTAGTCTTAGTCTTAGGTTGGGGCTCCCCTAGCCTTAGGTTCGGGCACCCCTAGGCTTAGGCTAGGGCAATCCTAGGCATAGGCTAGGGCTAGGCCTTCCCTAGCCTAAGACTAAAGCACCCCTAGGCTTAGGCTAGGGCACCCCAAGGCTTAGGTTAGGGCACCCCTAGGCTTAGGCTAGGGCACCCCTTGGCTTAGGCTAGGGCACCCCTAGCCTTAGGCTAGGGCTCCCCTAGCCTTAGGCCAGGGCACCCCTAGGATTAAGCTGAGGCTTGGGCTCCCCTAGCCTTTGGCTAGGGCTCCCCTTGCCTTAGGCTAGGGCTCCTCTAGCCTTAGGCTAGGGCACCCCTAGGCTCTGGCTAGGGCACCCCTACGCTTAGGCTAGGGCACCCCTAAGCTTAGGAAAAGGCTAGGGCTCCCTTAGCCTTAGGCTAAAGCACCCTTAGGCTTAGGCTAGGCCACCGCTAGGCTTAGGCTAAGGCTAGGCATTCCCTAGCCTAAGACTAAAGCACCCCTAGGCTTAGGCTAGGGCACCCCTAGGCTTAGGCTAGGGCACCCCTAGGCTTAGGTTAGGGCACCCCTAGGCTTAGGCTAGTGCATCCCTAGGCTTAGGCTAGGGCACCCCTAGGCTTAGGCTAGGGCACTCCTAGGCTTAAGCTAGGGCTCCCCTAGGCTTAGGCTAAGGCTACGGCTCCCTTAGCCTCAGGCTAGTGCACCCCTAGACTCAGACTATTGCACCCCTAGGCTTAGGCTAGGGCAATCCTAGGCTAGACTAACGATAGGGCTCCACTAGCCTCAGGCTAGGGCACCCGTAGGCTCAGGCTAGGGCACCCCTAGGCTAAGGCTAGGGCACCCCTAGGCTTAGGCTAACGCTAGCGCTCCACTAGGCTTTGGCTTGGGCACCCCTAGGCTTAGGCTAAGGCTAGGGCACCCCGAGCTTAGGCTAGGGCACCCTGAGGCTTAGGCTAGAGACCCCGAGGCTTTGGCTAGGGCACCCCGAGGCTTAGGCTAGGGCACCCCTAGGCTTAGGCTAAGGATAAGGCTCCCCTATCCTCAGGCTAGGGCACCCATAGACTCAGGCTAGGGCAACCCTAGGTTTAGGCTAGGGCACCCCTAGGCTTAGGCTAGGGCACCCCTAGGCTTAGGCTAAGGCTAGGGTTCACCTAGCCTAAGGCCACGGCACCCCTAGCCTTAGGCTAGGGCACCCCTAGGCTTAGGCTAGGGCACGCCTAGACTCAGGCTAGGCCACCCCTAGGCTTAGGCTAGGGTACACCTAGGCTTAGGCTAGGGCACCTCTAGGCTTAGGCTAGGGCACCCCTAGGCTTAGGCTAAACTAGGGCTCCCCTAGCCTAAGGCTAGGGCTCCGCTAACCTAAGGATAGGGCAATCCTAGGCTTAGGCTAGGGCACCCCTAGGCTTAGGCTAAGGCTAGGGCTCCCCGAGCCTAAGGCTAAAGCACCCCTAGCCTTAGGCTAGGGCACCCCTAGGATTAGGCTAAGTCTAGGGCTCCTCTAGCCTAGGGCTAGGGCATCCCTAGGCTTAGGCTTAGGCTAGGGCTCCCCTAGCCTTAGGCTAGGGCTCCCCTAGCCTTAGGCTCGTTCTCCCCTAGCCTTAGGCTCGGGCACCCCTAGCATTAGGCTAGGGCTCCCCTAGCGTTATGCTAGGGCACCCCTAGGCTTAGGCTAAGGATATGGCTCCCCTAGCCATGGCTTAGTCACCCATAGGCTTAGTCTAAGGCTAGGGCTCTCCTAGCCTTAGGCTAGAGCTCCTCTAGCCTAAGGCTAGGACACCCCTAGGCTTAGGCTAAGGCTAGGGCTCCCCTAGCCTTAGGTTAGGGCACCCCTAGGCTTAGCCTAAGAGTAGGGCTCCCCTAGCCTTAGGCTAGGGCACCCCTAGGCTTAGGCTAAGGCTAGGGCTCCCCAAGTCTTAGGCTAGGGCACACCTAGGCTTAGGCTTGGGCTCCCCTAGCCTTAGTTTCGGGCACTCCTAAGCTTAGGCTAAGGCTAGGGCTCCCCTAGCCTTAGGCTAAGGCTCTCCTAGCCCTAGGCTAGGGCACCACTAGGCTTAGGCTAAGGCTAGGGCTCCCCGAGGCTTTGGCTAGGGCTCTCCTAGCCCTAGGCTAGGGCATCCCTAGGCTTACACTAGGGAACCCCTAGGCTTAGGCTAGGGCTCCCCTAGCCTTAGGCTAGGGCTCCCCTAGCCTTAGGCTATGGCAATCCTAGGCTAGACTAACGCTAGGGCTCCCCTAGCCTCAGGCTAGGGCACCCGTAGGCTCAGGCTAGGGCAACCCTAGGCTCGGGCTAGGGCACCCTTAGCCTTAGGCTAAGGTTGGGCTCCCCTTGTCTATGGCTAGGGCACCCCTAAGCTAAGGCTAGGGCTCCCCTAGCCTTAGGCTAAGGCTCTCCTAGCCCTAGGCTAGGGCACCACTAGGCTTAGGCTAAGGCTAGGGCTCCCCGAGGCTTTGGCTAGGGCTCTCCTAGCCCTAGGCTAGGGCATCCCTAGGCTTACACTAGGGAACCCCTAGGCTTAGGCTAGGGCTCCCCTAGCCTTAGTCTAGGGCTCCCCTAGCCTTAGGCTATGGCAATCCTAGGCTAGACTAACGCTAGGGCTCCCCTAGCCTCAGGCTAGGGCACCCGTAGGCTCAGGCTAGGGCAACCCTAGGCTTGGGCTAGGGCACCCTTAGCCTTAGGCTAAGGTTGGGCTCCCCTTGTCTAAGGCTAGGGCACCCCTAAGCTAAGGCTAGGCTTCCCCTAGGCTTAGGTTAGGGCTCCCCTAGCCTTAGGCTAGGGGACCCCTAGGCTTAGGCTAAGGCACCCCGAGGCTTAGGCTAGGGCACCCCGAGGCTTAGGCTAGGGCACCCCTAGGCTTAGGCTAAGGCTTCGGCTCCCCTAGCCTAAGGCTAGGGCACCCCTAGGCTTAGGCTAGGTCACCCGTAGGCTTAGGCTAGGGCACCCCTAGGCTTAGGCTAGGGCAGCCCTAGCTTAGGCTAAGGCTAGGGCACCCCTAGCTTAGGCTAGGGGAGCCCTAGGCTTAGGCTCGGGCACCCGTAGTCTTAGGTTAGTGCACCCCTAGGCTTAGGTTAGGGCACCCCTAGGCTTAGTCTAGGGCAACCATAGGCTTAGGCTAGGGCAACCCTAGGCTTAGGCTAAGGCTAGGGCTCCCCTAGCCTCAGGTTAGGGCACCCCTAGGCTTAGGCTAGGGCACCCCTAGGCATAGGCTTGGGCACCCCTAGGCTTAGGCTAAGGCTACGGCTCCCTTAGCCTAAGGCTAAAGCACCCCTAGGCTTAGGCTAGGCCACCCCTAGGCTTAGGCTAGGGCACCCCTAGGCTTAGGCTAGGGCACCCCTAGGCTTAGGCTAGAGCTCCCCTAGCCTTAGGCTAGGGCTCCCCTCGCCTTAGGCTAGGGCACCCCTAGGCTTAGGCTAAGGCACCCCAAGGCTTAGGCTAGGGCACCCCGAGGCTTAGGCTAGGGCACCCCGAGGCTTAGGCTAAGGCTCACCTAGCCTTAGGCTAGGGAACCCCTAGGCTTAGGCTAAGGCACCCCAAGGCTTAGGCTAGGGCACCCCGAGGCTTAGGCTAGGGCACCCCTAGGCTTAGGATAAGGCTTCGGCTCCCCTAGCCTCAGGCTAGGGCACCCCTAGACTCAGGCTAGGGCACCTCTAGGCTTAGGTTAGGGCAACCCTAGGCTTAGGCTAAGGCTTGGGCTCCCTTAGCCTAAGGCTAGGGCACTCCTAGGCTTAGGCTAGGTCACCCCTAGGCTTAGGCTAGGGCACCCCTAGACTTAGTCTAGGGCAACCCTAGGCTTATGCTAGGGCACCCCTAGGCTTAGGCTAGGGCACCCCTAGGCATAGGTTAGGGCACCCTAGGCTTAGGCTAAGGCTAGGGCTCCCTTAGCCTAAGACTAAAGCACCCCTAGGCTTAGGCTAGGACACCCCTTGGCTTAGGCTAGGGCACCCCAAGGCTTAGGCTAAGGCTAGGAAATTCCCTAGCCTAAGGCTACGGCACCCCTAGGCTCAGGCTAGGGCACCCCTACGCTTAGGCTAGGGCACCCCTAGGCTTAGGAAAAGGCTAGGGCTCCCCTAGCCATAGGCTAGGGCACCCCTAGGCTTAGGCTAAGGAGATGGCTCCCCTAGCCTTGGCTTAGGCACCCATAGGCTTAGTCTAAGGCTAGGGCTCTCCTAGACTTCGGCTACGGCACCCCTAGGCTTAGGCTAAGGAAGGGCTCCCCTAGTCTTAGGCTAGGGCACCCCTATGCTTAGGCTTGGGGTCCCCTAGCCTTAGCTTCAGGCACCCCTAAGCTTAGGCTAAGGCTAGGGCTCCCCTAGCATTAGGCTAAGGCTCTCCTAGCCCTAGGCTAGGGCACCACTAGGCTTAGGCTAAGGCTAGGGCTCCCCTAGGCTTAGGCTAGGGCTCTCCTAGCCCTAGGCTAGGGCACCCCTAGGCTTACGGTAGGGCACCCCTAGGCTTAGGCTAGGGCTCCCCTAGCCTTAGGCTAGTGCTCCCCTAGCCTTAGGCTATGGCACCCCTAGGCTTAGGCTAGGGCAATCCAAGGCTGGACTAACGCTAGGGCTCCCCTAGCCTCAGGCTAGGGCACCCGTAGGCTCAGGCTAGGGCACCCCTAGGCTTAGGCTAGGGCACCCCTAGCCTTAGGCTATGGTTGGGCTCACCTAGCCTCAGGCTAGGGCACCCCTAGGCTCAGGTTAGGGCAACCCTAGGCTTAGGCTAAGGCTAGGGCTCCCCTAGGCTTAGGCTAGGGCTCCCCTAGCCGTAGGCTAGGGCAACCCTAGGCTTAGGTTGAGGCACCCCAAGGCTTAGGCTAGGGCACCCCGAGGCTTAGGCTAGGGCAACCCTAGGCTTAGGCTAAGGCTTCGGCTTCCCTACCCTCAGGCTAGGGCACCCCTAGGCTTAGGCTAAGGCTTCGGCTCCCCTACCCTCAGGCTAGGGCACCCCTAGACTCAGGCTAGGGCACCTCAAAGCTTAGGTTAGGGCACCCCTAGGCTTAGGCTAAGGCTTGGGCTCCCCTAGCTTAAGGCTAGGGCACCCCTAGGCTTACGCTAGGTCACCCCTAGGCTTAGGCTAGGGCACCCCTAGGCTTAGGCTAGGGCAACCCTAGGCTTAGGCTAAGGCTAGGGCTCCCCTAGCCTCAGGCTAGGGCACCCCTAGGCTTAGGCTAGTGCACCCCTAGGCATAGGCTAGGGCACCCCTAGTCTTAGACTAAGGCTAGGGCTCCCTTAGCCTAAGGCTAAAGCACCCTTACGCTTAGGCTAGGCCACCGCTAGGCTTAGGCTAAGGCTAGGCCTTCCCTAGCCTAAGACTAAAGCACCCCTAGGCTTAGGCTAGGGCACCCCTAGGCTTAGGATAGGGCACCCCTAGGCTTAGGCTAGGGCACCCCTTGGCTTAGGCTAGGGCACCCCTAGCCTTAGGCTAGGGCTCCCCTATCCTTAGGCCAGGGCACCCCTAGGATTAGGCTGAGGCTTGGGCTCCCCTAGCCTTTGGCTAGGGCTCCCCTAGCCTTAGGCTAGGGCTCCTCTAGCCTTAGGCTAGGGCACCCCTAGGCTCAGGCTAGGGCACCCCTATGCTTAGGCTAGGGCACCCCTAAGCTTAGGAAAAGGTTAGGGCTCCCTTAGCCTAAGGCTAAAGCACCCTTAGGCTTAGGCTAGGCCACCGCTAGGCTTAGGCTAAGGCTATGCCTTCCCTAGCCTAAGACTAAAGCACCCCTAGGCTTAGGTTAGGGCACCCCTAGGCTTAGGCTAGGGCATCCCTAGGCTTAGGCTAGGGCACCCCTAGGCTTAGGCTAGGGCACTCCTAGGCTTAAGCTAGGGCTCCCCTAGGCTTAGGCTAAGGCTACGGCTCCCTTAGCCTCAGGCTAGTGCACCCCTAGACTCAGACTATTGCACCCCTAGGCTTAGGCTAGGGCAATCCTAGGCTAGACTAACGATAGGGCTCCGCTAGCCTCAGGCTAGGGCACCCGTAGGCTCAGGCTAGGGCACCCCTAGGCTAAGGCTAGGGCACCCCTAGGCTTAGGCTAACGCTAGCGCTCCACTAGGCTTAGGCTTGGGCATCCCTAGGCTTAGCCTAAGGCTAGGGCACCCCGAGCTTAGGCTAGGGCACCCTGAGGCTTAGGCTAGAGCACCCCGAGGCTTTGGCTAGGGCACCCCGAGGCTTAGGCTAGGGCACCCCTAGGCTTAGGCTAAGGATACGGCTCCCCTATCCTCAGGCTAGGGCACCCCTAGACTCAGGCTAGGGCAACCCTAGGTTTAGGCTAGGGCACCCCAAGGCTTAGGCTAGGGCACCCCTAGGCTTAGGCTAAGGCTAGGGTTCGCCTAGCCTAAGGCCACGGCACCCCTAGCCTTAGGCTAGGGCACCCCAAGGCTTATGCTAGGGCACGCCTAGACTCAGGCTAGGCCACCACTAGGCTTAGGCTAGGGTACACCTAGGCTTAGGTTAGGGCACCTCTAGGCTTAGGTTAGGGCACCCCTAGGCTTAGACTAAACTAGGGCTCCCCTAGCCTAAGGCTAGGGCTCCGCTAACCTAAGAATAGGGCACCCCTAGGCTTAGGCTAGGGCACACCCTAGGCTTAGGTTAAGGCTAGGGCTCCCCGAGCCTAAGGCTAAAGCACCCCTAGCCTTAGGCTAGGGCACCCCTAGGATTAGGCTAAGTCTAGGGCTCCTCTAGCCTAGGGCTAGGGCATCCCTAGGCTTAGGCTTAGGCTAGGGCTCCCCTAGCCTTAGGCTAGGGCTCCCCTAGCCTTAGGCTCGTGCTCCCCTAGCCTTAGGCTCGGGCACCCCTAGCATTAGGCTCGGGCTCCCCTAGCGTTATGCTAGGGCACCCCTAGGCTTACGCTAAGGATATGGCTCCCCTAGCCTTGGCTTAGTCACCCATAGGCTTAGTCTAAGGCTAGGGCTCCCCTAGCCTTAAGCTAGAGCTCCTCTAGCCTAAGGCTAGGGCACCCCTAGGCTTAGGCTAAGGCTAGGGCTCCCCTAGCCTTAGGTCAGGGCACCCCTAGGCTTAGCCTAAGAGTAGGGCTCCCCTAGCCTTAGGCTAGGGCACCCCTAGGCTTAGGCTAAGGCTAGGGCTCCCCAAGTCTTAGGCTAGGGCACACCTAGGCTTAGGCTTGGGCTCCCCTAGCCTTAGCTTCGGGCACTCCTAAGCTTAGGCTAAGGCTAGGGCTCCCCTAGCCTTAGGCTAAGGCTCTCCTAGCCCTAGGCTAGGGCACCACTAGGCTTAGGCTAAGGCTAGGGCACCCCGAGGCTTTGGCTAGGGCTCTCCTAGCCCTAGGCTAGGGCACTCCTAGGTTATGGTAGGGAACCCCTAGGCTTAGTCTATGGCTCCCCTAGCCTTAGGCTAGGGCTCCCCTAGCCTTAGGCTATGGCAATCCTAGGCTAGACTAACGCTAGGGCTCCCCTAGCCTCAGGCTAGGGCACCCGTAGGCTCAGGCTAGGGCAACCCTAGGCTTGGGCTAGGGCACCCTTAGCCTTAGGCTAAGGTTGGGCTCCCCTTGTCTAAGGCTAGGGCACCCCTAGGCTAAGGCTAGGGCTCCCCTAGGCTTAGGTTAGGGCTCCCCTAGCCTTAGGCTAGGGGACCCCTAGGCTTAGGCTAAGGCACCCCGAGGCTTAGGCTAGGGCACCCCGAGGCTTAGGCTAGGGCACCCCTAGGCTTAGGCTAAGGCTTCGGCTCCCCTAGCCTCAGGCTAGGGCACCCCTAGACTCAGGCTAGGGCACCTCTAAGCTTAGGTTAGGACACCCTAGGCTTAGGCTAAGGCTTGGGCTCCCCTTGCCTAAGGCTTGGGCACCCCTAGGCTTAGGCTAGGTCACCCGTAGGCTTAGGCTAGGGCACCCCTAGGCTTAGGCTAAGGCTACGGCTCCCTTAGCCTAAGGCTAAAGCACCCCTAGGCTTAGGCTAGCTAGGCCACCCCTAGGCTTAGGCTAGGGCACCCCTAGGCTTAGGCTAGGGCACCCCTAGGCTTAGGCTAGAGCTCCCCTAGCCTTAGGCTTGGGCTCCCCTAGCCTTAGGCTAGGGCACCCCTAGGCTTAGGCTAAGGCACCCCAAGGCTTAGGCTAGGGCACCCCGAGGCTTAGGCTAGGGCACCCCTAGGCTTAGGCTAAGGCTCACCTAGCCTTAGGCTAGCGAACCCCTAGGCTTATGCTAAGGCACCCCAAGGCCTAGGCTAGGGCACCCCGAGGCTTAGGCTAGGGCACCCCTAGTCTTAGGCTAAGGCTTCGTCTCCCCTAGCCTCAGGCTAGGGCACCCCTAGACTCAGGCTAGGGCACCTCTAGGCTTAGGTTAGGGCAACCCTAGGCTTAGGCTAAGGCTTGGGCTCCCTTAGCCTAAGGCTAGGGCACTCCTAGACTTAGGCTAGGTCACCCCTAGGCTTAGGCTAGGGCACCCCTAGGCTTAGGCTTTGGCAGCCCTAGCTTAGGCTAAGGCTAGGGCACCCCTAGCTTAGGCTAGGGGAGCCCTAGGCTTAGGCTAGGGCACCCCTAGTCTTAGGCTAGCGCATCCCTAGGCTTAGGCTAGGGCACCCCTAGGCTTAGTCTAGGGCAACCCTAGGCTTAGCCTAGGGCAACCCTAGGCTTAGGCTAAGGCTAGGGCTCCCCTAGCATCAGGCTAGGGCACCCCTAGGCTTAGGCTAGGGCACCCCTAGGCATAGGTTAGGGCAACCTAGGCTTAGGCTAAGGCTAGGGCTCCCTTAGCCTAAGACTAAAGCACCCCTAGGCTTAGGCTAGGGCACCCCTTGGCTTAGGCTAGGGCACCCCTAGGCTTAGGCTAAGGCTAGGAAATTCCCTAGCCTAACGCTACGGCACCCCTAGGCTCAGGCTAGGGCACCCCTACGCTTATGCTAGGGCACCCGTAGGCTTAGGAAAAGGCTAGGGCTCCCCTAGCCATAGGCTAGGGCACCCCTAGGCTTAGGCTAAGGAGATGGCTCCCCTAGCCTTGGCTTAGGCACCCATAGGCTTAGTCTAAGGCTAGGGCTCCCCTAGCCTTAGGCTAGGGCACCCCTAGGCTTAGGCTAAGGTAGGGCTCCCCTAGTCTTAGGCTACGGCACCCCTAGGCTTAGGCTTGGGCTCCCCTAGCCTTAGCTTCAGGCACCCCTAAGCTTAGGCTAAGGCTAGGGCTCCCCTAGCCTTAGGCTAAGGCTCTCCTAGCCCTAGGCTAGGGCACCACTAGGCTTAGGCTAAGGCTAGGGCTCCCCTAGGCTTAGGCTAGGGCTCTCCTAGCCCTAGGCTAGGGCATCCCTAGGTTTACCGTAGGGCACCCCTAGGCTTAGGCTAGGGCTCCCCTAGCCTTAGGCTATTGCTCCCCTAGCCTTAGGCTATGGCACCCCTAGGCTTAGGCTAGGGCAATCCTAGGCTAGACTAACGCTAGGGCTCCCCTAGCCTCAGGCTAGGGCACCCGTAGGCTCAGGCTAGGGCACCCCTAGCCTTAGGCTATGGTTGGGCTCCCCTAGCCTAAGGCTAGGCACCCCTAGGCTCAGGTTAGGGCACCCCTAGGCTTAGGCTAAGGCTAGGGCTCCCCTAGGCTTAGGCTAGGGCTCCCCTAGCCTTAGGCTAGGGCCACCCTAGGCTTAGGTTAAGGCACCCCGAGGCTTAGGCTAGGGCACCCCGAGGCTTAGGCTAGGGCACCCCTAGGCTTAGGCTAAGGCTTCGGCTCCCCTCCCCTCAGGCTAGGGCACCCCTAGACTCAGGCTAGGGAACCTCTAAGCTTAGGTTAGGGCAGCCCTAGACTTAGGCTAAGGCTTGGGCTCCCCTAGCTTAAGGCTAGGGCACCCCTAGGCTTAGGCTAGGTCACCCCTAGGCTTAGGCTAGGGCACCCCTAGGCTTAGGCTAGGGCACCCCTAGGCTTAGGCTAGGGCACCCCTAGGCTTAGTCTAGGGCAACCATAGGCTTAGGCTAGGGCAACCCTAGTCTTAGGCTAAGGCTAGGGCTCCCCTAGCCACAGGCTAGGGCACCCGTAGTCTTAGGCTAGGGCAACCCTAGGCATAGGCTAGGGCACCCCTAGGCTTAGGCTAAGGCTAGGGCTCCCTAAGCCTAAGGCTAAAGCACCCCTAGGCTTAGGCTAGGCCACCACTAGGCTTAGGCTAAGGCTAGGCCTTCCCTAGCCTAAGACTAAAGCACCCCTAGGCTTAGGCTAGGGCACCCCTAGGCTTAGGCTAGGGCACCCCTAGGCTTAGGCTAGGGCATCCCTAGGCTTAGGCTAGGGCACCCCTTGGCTTAGGCTAGGGCACCCCTAGACTTAGACTAAGGCTAGGACTTCCCTAGCCTAAGCTACGGCAACCCTAGGCTCAGGCTAGGGCACCCCTAGGCTTAGGCTAGGGCACCCCTAGGCTTAAGCTAGGGCTCCCCTAGGCTTAGGCTAAGGCTACGGCTCCCTTAGCCTCAGGCTAGGGCACCCCTAGGCTAAGGCTAGGGCATCCCTAGGCTTAGGCTAGGGCACACCAACGCTTAGGCTAACGCTAGGGCTCCAATTGGCTTAGGCTTGGGCACCCCTAGGCTTAGGCTAAGGCTAGGGCACCCCGAGGCTTAGGCTAGGGCAGCCCGAGGCTTAGGCTAGGGCACGCCTAGACTCAGGCTAGGCCACCCCTAGGCTTAGGCTAGGGCACACCTAGCCTTAAGCTAGGGCACCCCTAGGCTTAGGCTAGGGCACCCCTAGGCTTAGGCAAGGGCACCCGTAGGCTTAGGCTAGGGCAACCCTAGGCTTAGGCTAAGGCTAGGGCTCCGCTAGCCTCAAGCTAGGGCACCCCTAGGCTTAGGCTAGGGCACCCCTAGGCTTAAGCTAGGGCACCCCTAGGCTTAGGCTAAGGCTAGGGCTCCCCAAGCCTAAGGCTAAAGCACCCCTAGGCTTAGGCTACGGCACCCCTAGGCTTAGGCTAAGGCTAGGGATCCCCTAGCCTAGGGCTAGGGCATCCCTAGGCTTAGGCTTAGGCTAGGGCTCCCCTAGCCTTAGGCTAGGGCTCCCCTAGCCTTAGGCTCGTGCTTCCCTAGCCTTAGGCTAAGGCACCCCTAGCCTTAGGCTCGGGCTCCCCTAGTGTTATGCTAGGGCTCCCCTAGCCTTAGGCCAGGGCACCCCTAGGCTTAGGCTTAGGCTAGGGCTCCCCTAGCTTTAGGCTAGGGCTCCCCCAGCCTTAGGCTAGGGCTACCCTAGCCTTAGGCTATGGCACCCCTAGGCTTAGGCTTAGGCTAGGGCTCCCCTAGCCTTAGGTTCGGGGACCCCAATGCTTAGGCTAGGGCTCCCCTAGGCTTAGGCTAGGGCTCTCCTAGCCTTTGGCTAGGGCTCACCTAGTCTTAGGCTTGGGCACCCCTAGGCTTAGGCGAGGGCACCCCTAGGCTTAGGCTAAGGATATGGCTACCCTAGCCTTGGCTTAGTCACCCATAGGGTTAGTCTAAGGCTAGGGCTCCCCTAGCCTTAGGCTAGGGCACCCCTAGGCTTAGCCGAAGCGTAGGGCTCCCCTAGCCTTTGGCTAGGGCTCACCTAGTCTTAGGATAGGGCACCCCTAGGCTTAGGCTTGGGCACCTCTAGGCTTAGGCTAAGGAGATGGCTCCCCTAGCCTTGGCTTAGGCACCCATAGGCTTAGTCTAAGGCTAGGGCTCCCCTAGCCTTAGGCTAGGGCACCCCTAGGCTTAGCCTAAGCGTAGGGCTCCCCTAGCCTTAGGCTAGGGGTCCCCTGGTCTTAGGCTAGGGCTCCCCTGGCCTTAGGCTAGGGTTCCCCTGGCCTTAGGCTAGGGCTCTCCTAGCCTTTGGCTAGGGCTCACCTAGTCTTAGGCTTGGGCACCACTAGGCTTAGGCTAAGGCTAAGGCTCCCCTAGCTTTAGGCTAGGGCTGTCCTAGCCCTAGTCTAGGGCACCCCTAGGCTTAGGGTAGGGCACCCCTAGGCTTAGGCTAGGGCTCCCCTAGCCTTTGGCTAGGGCTCCCCTAGCCTTAGGCTATGGCACCCCTAGGCTTAAGCTAGGGCAATCCTAGGCTACACTAACGCTAGGGCTCCCCTAGCCTCAGGCCTGGGCACCCGTAGGCTCAGGCTAGGGCACCCCTAGATTCAGGCTAAGGCAACCCTAGGCTTAGGCTAGGGTTCCCCTAGGCTAAGGCTAAGGCTAGGGCTCCCCTAGCCTAAGGCTAGAGCACCCCTAGGCTTAGGCTAGGGCACCCCTAGGCTTAGGCTAGGGCACTCCTAGGCTAGACTAACGATAGGGCTCCGCTAGCCTCAGGCTAGGGCACCCGTAGGCTCAGGCTAGGGCACCCCTAGGCTAAGGCTAGGGCACCCCTAGGCTAAGGCTAGGGCACCCCTAGGCTTAGGCTAACGCTAGCGCTCCACTAGGCTTAGGCTTGGGCACCCCTAGGCTTAGCCTAAGGCTAGGGCACCCCGAGCTTAGGCTAGGGCACCCTGAGGCTTAGGCTAGAGCACCCCGAGGCTTTGGCTAGGGCACCCCGAGGCTTAGGCTAGGGCACCCCTAGGCTTAGGCTAGGGCACGCCTAGACTCAGGCTAGGCCACCACTAGGCTTAGGCTAGGGTACACCTAGGCTTAGGTTAGGGCACCTCTAGGCTTAGGCTAGAGCACCCCTAGGCTTAGACTAAACTAGGGCTCCCCTAGCCTAAGGCTAGGGCTTCGCTAACCAAAGGATAGGGCACCCCTAGGCTTAGGCTAGGGCACACCCTAGGCTTAGGCTAAGGCTAGGGCTCCCCGAGCCTAAGGCTAAAGCACCCCTAGCCTTAGGCTAGGGCACCCCTAGGATTAGGCTAAGTCTAGGGCTCCTCTAGCCTAGGGCTGGGGCATCCCTAGGCTTAGGCTTAGGCTAGGGCTCCCCTAGCTTTAGGCTAGGGCTCCCCTAGCCTTAGGCTCGTGCTCCCCTAGCCTTAGGCTCGGGCACCCCTAGCATTAGGCTCGGGCTCCCCTAGCGTTATGATAGGGCACCCCTAGGCTTACGCTAAGGATATGGCTCCCCTAGCCTTGGCTTAGTCACCCATAGGCTTAGTCTAAGGCTAGGGCTCCCCTAGCCTTAGGCTAGAGCTCCTCTAGCCTAAGGCTAGGGCACCCCTAGGCTTAGGCTAAGGCTAGGGCTCCCCTAGCCTTAGGTTCGGGGACCCCAATGCTTAGGCTAGGGCTCCCCTAGACTTAGGCTAGGGCTCTCCTAGCCTTTGGCTAGGGCTCACCTAGTCTTAGGCTTGGGCACCCCTAGGCTTAGGCTAGGGCACCCCTAGGCTTAGGCTAAGGATATGGCTACCCTAGCCTTGGCTTAGTCACCCATAGGCTTAGTCTAAGGCTAGGGCTCCCCTAGCCTTAGGCTAGGGCACCCCTAGGCTTAGCCGAAGCGTAGGGCTCCCCTAGCCTTTGGCTAGGGCTCACCTAGTCTTAGGATAGGGCACCCCTAGGCTTAGGCTTGGGCACCTCTAGGCTTAGGCTAAGGAGATGGCTCCCCTAGCCTTGGCTTAGGCACCCATAGGCTTAGTCTAAGGCTAGGGCTTCCCTAGCCTTAGGCTAGGGCTCCCCTAGCCTTAGGCTAGCGCACCCCTAGGCTTAGCCTAAGCGTAGGGCTCCCCTAGCCTTAGGCTAGGGGTCCCCTGGCCTTAGGCTAGGGTTCCCCTGGCCTTAGGCTAGGGCTCTCCTAGCCTTTGGCTAGGTCTCACCTAGTCTTAGGCTTGGGCACCACTAGGCTTAGGCTAAGGCTAAGGCTCCCCTAGCTTTAGGCTAGGGCTGTCCTAGCCCTAGTCTAGGGCACCCCTAGGCTTAGGGTAGGGCACCCCTAGGCTTAGGCTAGGGCTCCCCTAGCCTTTGGCTAGGGCTCCCCTAGCCTTAGGCTATGGCACCCCTAGGCTTAAGCTAGGGCAATCCTAGGCTACACTAACGCTAGGGCTCCCCTAGCCTCAGGCCTGGGCACCCGTAGGCTCAGGCTAGGGCACCCCTAGGCTCAGGCTAAGGCAACCCTAGGCTTAGGCTAGGGTTCCCCTAGGCTAAGGCTAAGGCTAGGGCTCCCCTAGCCTAAGGCTAGAGCACCCCTAGGCTTAGGCTAGGGCACCCCTAGGCTTAGGCTAGGGCACTCCTAGGCTTAAGCTAGGGCTCCCCTAGGCTTAGGCTAAGGCTACGGCTCCCTTAGCCTCAGGCTAGTGCACCCCTAGACTCAGACTATTGCACCCCTAGGCTTAGGCTAGGGCAATCCTAGGCTAGACTAACGATAGGGCTCCGCTAGCCTCAGGCTAGGGCACCCGTAGGCTCAGGCTAGGGCACCCCTAGGCTAAGGCTAGGGCACCCCTAGGCTAAGGCTAGGGCACCCCTAGGCTTAGGCTAACGCTAGCGCTCCACTAGGCTTAGGCTTGGGCACCCCTAGGCTTAGCCTAAGGCTAGGGCACCCCGAGCTTAGGCTAGGGCACCCCGAGGCTTAGGCTAGAGCACCCCGAGGCTTTGGTTAGGGCACCCCGAGGCTTAGGCTAGGGCACCCCTAGGCTTAGGCTAGGGCACGCCTAGACTCAGGCTAGGCCACCACTAGGCTTAGGCTAGGGTACACCTAGGCTTAGGTTAGGGCACCTCTAGGCTTAGGCTAGAGCACCCCTAGGCTTAGACTAAACTAGGGCTCCCCTAGCCTAAGGCTAGGGCTCCGCTAACCAAAGGATAGGGCACCCCTAGGCTTAGGCTAGGGCACACCCTAGGCTTAGGCTAAGGCTAGGGCTCCCCGAGCCTAAGGCTAAAGCACCCCTAGCCTTAGGCTAGGGCACCCCTAGGATTAGGCTAAGTCTAGGGCTCCTCTAGCCTAGGGCTGGGGCATCCCTAGGCTTAGGCTTAGGCTAGGGCTCCCCTAGCTTTAGGCTAGGGCTCCCCTAGCCTTAGGCTCGTGCTCCCCTAGCCTTAGGCTCGGGCACCCCTAGCATTAGGCTCGGGCTCCCCTAGCGTTATGATAGGGCACCCCTAGGCTTAAGCTAAGGATATGGCTCCCCTAGCCTTGGCTTAGTCACCCATAGGCTTAGTCTAAGGCTAGGGCTCCCCTAGCCTTAGGCTAGAGCTCCTCTAGCCTAAGGCTAGGGCACCCCTAGGCTTAGGCTAAGGCTAGGGCTCCCCTAGCCTTAGGTCAGGGCACCCCTAGGCTTAGCCTAAGAGTAGGGCTCCCCTAGCCTTAGGCTAGGGCACCCCTAGGCTTAGGCTAAGGCTAGGGCTCCCCAAGTCTTAGGCTAGGGCACACCTAGGCTTAGGCTTGGGCTCCCCTAGCCTTAGCTTCGGGCACTCCTAAGCTTAGGCTAAGGCTAGGGCTCCCCTAGCCTTAGGCTAAGGCTCTCCTAGCCCTAGGCTAGGGCACCACTAGGCTTAGGCTAAGGCTAGGGCTCCCCGAGGCTTTGGCTAGGGCTCTCCTAGCCCTAGGCTAGGGCACTCCTAGGCTTAGGGTAGGGAACCCCTAGGCTTAGTCTATGGCTCCCCTAGCCTTAGGCTAGGGCTCCCCTAGCCTTAGGCTATGGCAATCCTAGGCTAGACTAACGCTAGGGCTCCCCTAGCCTCAGGCTAGGGCACCCGTAGGCTCAGGCTAGGGCAACCCTAGGCTTGGGCTAGGGCACCCTTAGCCTTAGGCTAAGGTTGGGCTCCCCTTGTCTAAGGCTAGGGCACCCCTAGGCTAAGGCTAGGGCTCCCCTAGGCTTAGGTTAGGGCTCCCCTAGCCTTAGGCTAGGGGACCCCTAGGCTTAGGCTAAGGCACCCCGAGGCTTAGGCTAGGGCACCCCGAGGCTTAGGCTAGGGCACCCCTAGGCTTAGGCTAAGGCTTCGGCTCCCCTAGCCTCAGGCTAGGGCACCCCTAGACTCAGGCTAGGGCACCTCTAAGCTTAGGTTAGGACACCCCTAGGCTTAGGCTAAGGCTTGGGCTCCCCTTGCCTAAGGCTTGGGCACCCCTAGGCTTAGGCTAGGTCACCCGTAGGCTTAGGCTAGGGCACCCCTAGGCTTAGGCTAGGGCAGCCCTACCTTATGCTAAGAATAGGGCACCCCTAACTTAGGCTAGGGGAGCCCTAGGCTTAGGCTAGGGCACCCCTAGTCTTAGGTTAGTGCACCCCTAGGCTTAGGTTAGGGCACCCCTAGGCTTAGTCTAGGGCAACCCTAGGCTTAGGCTAGGGCAACCCTAGGCTTAGGCTAAGGCTAGGGCTCCCCTAGCCTCAGGTTAGGGCACCCCTAGGCTTAGGCTAGGGCACCCCTAGGCATAGGCTTGGGCACCCCTAGGCTTAGGCTAAGGCTACGGCTCCCTTAGCGTAAGGCTAAAGCACCCCTAGGCTTAGGCTAGGCCACCCCTAGGCTTAGGCTAGGGCACCCCTAGGCTTAGGCTAGGGCACCCCTAGGCTTAGGCTAGAGCTCCCCTAGCCTTAGGCTAGGGCTCCCCTAGCCTTAGGCTAGGGCACCCCTAGGCTTAGGCTAAGGCACCCCAAGGCTTAGGCTAGGGCACCCCGAGGCTTAGGCTAGGGCACCCCTAGGCTTAGGCTAAGACTCACCTAGCCTTAGGCTAGGGAACCCCTAGGCTTATGCTAAGGCACCCCAAGGCTTAGGCTAGGGTACCCCGAGGCTTAGGCTAGGGCACCCCTAGGCTTAGGCTAAGGTTTCGGCTCCCCTAGCCTCAGGCTAGGGCACCCCTAGACTCAGGCTAGGGCACCTCTAGGCTTAGGTTAGGGCAACCCTAGGTTTAGGCTAAGGCTTGGGCTCCCTTAGCCTAAGGCTAGGGCACTCCTAGGCTTAGGCTAGGTCACCCCTAGGCTTAGGCTAGGGCACCCCTAGGCTTAGGCTTTGGCAGCCCTAGCTTAGGCTAAGGCTAGGGCACCCCTAGCTTAGGCTAGCGCACCCCTAGGCTTAGGCTAGGGCACCCCTAGGCTTAGTCTAGGGCAACCCTAGGCTTAGGCTAGGGCAACCCTAGGCTTAGGCTAAGGCTAGGGCTCCCCTAGCATCAGGCTAGGGCACCCCTAGGCTTAGGCTAGGGCACCCCTAGGCATAGGTTAGGGCAACCTAGGCTTAGGCTAAGGCTAGGGCTCCCTTAGCCTAAGACTAAAGCACCCCTAGGCTTAGGCTAGGGCACCCCTTGGCTTAGGCTAGGGCACCCCTAGTCTTAGGCTAAGGCTAGGAAATTCCCTAGCCTAAGGCTACGGCACCCCTAGGCTCAGGCTAGGGCACCCCTACGCTTATGCTAGGGCACCCGTAGGCTTAGGAAAAGGCTAGGGCTCCCCTAGCCATAGGCTAGGGCACCCCTAGGCTTAGGCTAAGGAGATGGCTCCCCTAGCCTTGGCTTAGGCACCCATAGGCTTAGTCTAAGGCTAGGGCTCCCCTAGCCTTAGGCTAGGGCACCCCTAGGCTTAGGCTAAGGTAGGGCTCCCCTAGTCTTAGGCTACGGCACCCCTAGGCTTAGGCTTGGGCTCCCCTAGCCTTAGCTTCAGGCACCCCTAAGCTTAGGCTAAGGCTAGGGCTCCCCTAGCCTTAGGCTAAGGCTCTCCTAGCCCTAGGCTAGGGCACCACTAGGCTTAGGCTAAGGCTAGGGCTCCCCTAGGCTTAGGCTAGGGCTCTCCTAGACCTAGGCTAGGGCACCCCTAGGTTTACGGTAGGGCACCCCTAGGCTTAGGCTAGGGCTCCCCTAGCCTTAGGCTAGTGCTCCCCTAGCCTTAGGCTATGGCACCCCTAGGCTTAGGCTAGGGCAATCCTAGGCTAGACTAACGCTAGGGCTCCCCTAGCCTCAGGCTAGGGCACCCGTAGGCTCAGGCTAGGGCACCCCTAGGCTTAGGCTAGGGCACCCCTAGCCTTAGGCTATGGTTGGGCTCCCCTAGCCTAAGGCTAGGGCACCCCAAGGCTCAGGTTAGGGCACCCCTAGGCTTAGGCTAAGGCTAGGGCTCCCCTAGGCTTAGGCTAGGGCTCCCCTAGCCTTAGGCTAGGGCAACCCTAGGCTTAGGTTAAGGCACCCCGAGGCTTAGGCTAGGGCACCCCGAGGCTTAGGCTAGGGCACCCCTAGGCTTAGGCTAAGGCTTCGGCTCCCCTCCCCTCAGGCTAGGGCACCCCTAGACTCAGGCTAGGGAACCTCTAAGCTTAGGTTAGGGCAGCCCTAGGCTTAGGCTAAGGCTTGGGCTCCCCTAGCTTAAGGCTAGGGCACCCCTAGGCTTAGGCTAGGTCACCCCTAGGCTTAGGCTAGGGCACCCCTAGGCTTAGGCTAGGGCACCCCTAGGCTTAGGCTAGGGCAGCCCTAGGCTTAGTCTAGGGCAACCATAGGCTTAGGCTAGGGCAACCCTAGTCTTAGGCTAAGGCTAGGGCTCCCCAAGCCACAGGCTAGGGCACCCGTAGTCTTAGGCTAGGGCAACCCTAGGCATAGGCTAGGGCACCCCTAGGCTTAGGCTAAGGCTAGGGCTCCCTTAGCCTAAGGCTAAAGCACCCCTAGGCTTAGGCTATGCCACCCCTAGGCTTAGGCTAAGGCTAGGCCTTCCCTAGCCTAAGACTAAAGCACCCCTAGGCTTAGGCTAGGGCACCCCTAGGCTTAGGCTAGGGCACCCCTAGGCTTAGGCTAGGGCATCCCTAGGCTTAGGCTAGGGCACCCCTAGACTTAGACTAAGGCTAGGACTTCCCTAGCCTAAGCTACGGCAACCCTAGGCTCAGGCTAGGGCACCCCTAGGCTTAGGCTAGGGCACCCCTAGGCTTAAGCTAGGGCTCCCCTAGGCTTAGGCTAAGGCTACGGCTCCCTTAGCCTCAGGCTAGGGCACCCCTAGGCTAAGGCTAGGGCATCCGTAGGCTTAGGCTAGGGCACACCAACGCTTAGGCTAACGCTAGGGCTCCAATAGGCTTAGGCTTGGGCACCCCTAGGCTTAGGCTAAGGCTAGGGCACCCCGAGGTTAAGGCTAGGGCAGCCCGAGGCTTAGGCTAGGGCACGCCTAGACTCAGGCTAGGCCACCCCTAGGCTTAGGCTAGGGCACACCTAGCCTTAAGCTAGGGCACCCCTAGGCTTAGGCTAGGGCACCCCTAGGCTTAGGCAAGGGCACCCGTAGGCTTAGGCTAGGGCAACCCTAGGCTTAGGCTTGGGCACCTCTAGGCTTAGGCTAAGGAGATGGCTCCCCTAGCCTTGGCTTAGGCACCCATAGGCTTAGTCTAAGGCTAGGGCTTCCCTAGCCTTAGGCTAGGGCTCCCCTAGCCTTAGGCTAGGGCACCCCTAGGCTTAGCCTAAGCGTAGGGCTCCCCTAGCCTTAGGCTAGGGGTCCCCTGGTCTTAGGCTAGGGCTCCCCTGGCCTTAGGCTAGGGCTCCCCTGGCCTTAGGCTAGGGCTCCCCTAGGCTTAGGCTAAGGCTAGGGCTCCCCTAGCCTTAAGCTAGGGCACCGCTAGGCTTAGGCTTGGGCTCCCCTAGCCTTAGGTTCGGGCACCCTAAAGCTTAGGCTATGGCTGTCCTAGCCATAGGCTAGGGCACCACTAGGCTTAGGCTAAGGCTAAGGCTCCCCTAGCTTTAGGCTAGGGCTGTCCTAGTCCTAGTCTAGGGCACCCCTACGCTTAGGGTAGGGCACCCCTAGGCTTAGGCTAGTGCTCCCCTAGCCTTTGGCTAGGGCTCCCCTAGCCTTAGGCTATGGCACCCCTAGGCTTAAGCTAGGGCAATCCTAGGCTAGACTAACGCTAGGGCTCCCCTAGCCTCAGGCCTGGGCACCCGTAGGCTCAGGCTAGGGCACCCCTAGGCTCAGGCTAAGGCAACCCTAGGCTTAGGCTAGGGTTCCCCTAGGCTAAGGCTAAGGCTAGGGCTCCCCTAGCCTAAGGCTAGAGCACCCCTAGGCTTAGGCTAGGGCACCCCTAGGCTTAGACTAGGGCACCCCAAGGCTTAGGCTAAGGCTAGGGCTCCCCTAGCCTTAGGCTAGGGCACCCCTAGGCTTAGGCTAGGGCACCCCTAGGCTTAAGCTAGGGCACCCCTAGCCTTAGGCTAAGGCTAGGGCTCCCCTAGCCTAAGGCTAAGGCACCCATAGGCTTAGGTTAGGGCACCCCTAGGCTCAGGCTAGGGCACCCCTATGCTTAGGCTAGGGCAACCCTAGGTTTAGGCTAGGGCACCCCTAGGCTTAGGCTAGGGGACCCCTAGGCTTAGGCTAACGCTACGGCTCCCCTAGCCTCATGTTAGGGCACACCTGGACTCAGGCTAGGGCACCCTTAGGCTAAGGCTAGTGCACCCAGGGCTCAGGCAAGGGCACCCCTAGGCTTAGGCTAGTGCTCCCCTAGCCTCAAGCTAGAGCACCCCTAGGCTTAGGCCAGGGCTCCCCTAGCCTTAGTTTCGGGCACCCCTAGGCATAGGCTAAGGCTAGGGCTCCCCTTGCTTAGGCTAGGGCACCCCTAGGCTTAGGCTAAGGCTAGAGCACCCCTAGGCTTAGGCTAGAGCACCCCTAAGCTTAGGCTAGGCCAAATCTAGGCTTATGCTAGGGTACCCCTAAGTTTAGGCTAGGGCACCCATAGGCTTAGTCTAAGGCTAGGGCTTCCCTAGCCTTAGGCTAGGGCTCCCCTAGCCTTAGGCTAGGGCACCCCTAGGCTTAGGCTAAGGCTAGGGCTCCCCTAGCCTTAGGATAGGGCACCCCTAGGCTTAGCCTAAGCGTAGGGCTCCCCTAGCCTTAGGCTAGGGGTCCCCTGGCCTTAGGCTAGGGCTCCCCTGGCCTTAGGATAGGGCTCCCCTGGCCTTAGGCTAGGGCTCCCCTGGCCTTAGGCTAGGGCACCCCTAGGCTTAGGCTAAGGCTAGGGCTCCCCTAGCCTTAAGCTAGGGCACCGCTAGGCTTAGGCTTGGGCTCCCCTAGCCCTAGGTTCGGGCACCCCTAAGCTTAGGCTATGGCTGTCCTAGCCATAGGCTAGGGCACCACTAGGCTTAGGCTAAGGCTAGGGCTCCCCTGGCCTTAGGCTAGGGCTCACCTGGTCTTAGGCTAGGGCACCCCTGGCCTTAGGCTAGGGGTCCCCTGGCCTTAGGCTAGGGTTCCCCTGGCCTTAGGCTAGGGCTCGCCTGGCCTTAAGCTAGGGCTCCCCTGGCCTTAGGCTAGGGCTCCCCTGGCCTTAGGCTAGGGCTCCCCTGGCCTTAGGCTTGGGCTCCCCTGGCCTTAGGCTAGGGCACCCCTAGGCTTAGGCTAAGGCTAGGGCTCCCCTAGCCTTAGGCTTGGGCTCCCCTAGCCTTAGGCTCGGGCACTCCTAGGCTTAGGCTAGGGCACCCCTAGGCTTAGGCTAAGGCTAGCTAAGGCTAGGGCTCCCCTAGCCTTAGGCTAGGGCACCCCTAGGCTTAGGCTTGGGCTCCCCTAGCCCTAGGCTAGGGCACCCCTAGGCTTAGAGTAGGGCACCCCTAGGCTTAGGCTAGGGCACCCCTAGGCTTAGGCTAGGGCTCCCCTAACCTTAGGCTAGGGCTCCCCTAGCCTTAGGCTCGGGCACTCCTAGGCTTAGGCTAGGGCAATCCTAGGCTAGACTAACGCTAGGGCTCCCATATCCTCAGGCTAGGGCACCCGTAGGCTCAGGCTAGGGCACCCCTAGCCTAAGGCTAAGGCACACATAGGTTCAGGTTAGGGCACCCCTAGGCTTAGGATAAGGCTAGGGCTCCCCTAGGCTTAGGCTAGAGCACCCTTAAGCTTAGACTAGGGCACCCCTAGGCTTAGCCTAAGCGTAGTGCTCCCCTAGCCTTAGCCTAGGGCTCTCCTGGCCTTAGGCTAGGGCTCCCCTGGCCTTAGGCTAGGGCTCCCCTGGACTTTGGCTAGGGCTCCCCTGGCCTTAGGCTAGGGCTCCCCTGGCCTTAGGCTAGGGCTCCCCTGGCCTTAGGCTAGGGCACGCCTAGCCTTAGGCTAAGGCTAGGGCTCCCCTAGCCTTAGGCTAGGGCACCCCTATGCTTAGGCTAGGGCACCCCTAGGCTTAGGCTAAGGCTAGGGCTCCCCTACCCTTAGACTAGGGCACCCCTAGGCTTAGGCTTGGGCTCCCCTAGCCTTAGGTTCGGGCAACCCTAAGCTTAGGCTAAGGCTAGGGCTCCCCTAGCCTTAGGCTAAGGCTCTCCTAGCCCTAGGCTAGGGCACCCCTAGGCTTAGGCTAAGGCTTAGGATCCCCTAGCCTTAGGCTAGGGCTCTCCTCGCCCTAGGCTAGGGCATCCCTAGGCTTAGGGTAGGGCACCCCTAGGCTTAGGCTAGGGCTCCCCTAGCCTTAGGCTAGGGCTCCCCTAGCCTTAGGCTATGGCACCCCTTGGCTTAGGCTAGGGCAATCCTAGGCTAGACTAACGCTAGGGCTCCCCTAGCCTCAGGCTAGGGCAACCGTAGTCTCAGGCTAGGGCACCCTTAAGCTTAGGCTAGGCTTAGGCTAAGGCTAGGGCTCCCCTAGCCTTAGGCTAGGGCACCCATAGGCTTAGGTTAGGGCACCCCTAGGCTTAAGCTATGGCACCATTAGCCTTAGGCTAATGCTAGGTCTAACCTAGTCTAAGGCTAAGACACCCATAGGCTCAGGTTAGGGCACCCCTAGGCTCAGGCTAGGGCACCCCTATGCTTAGGCTAGCGCACCCCTAGGCTTAAGCTAGGGCACCCCTAGGCTCAGGCAAGGGCACCCCTAGGCTTAGGCTAGTGCTCCCCTAGCCTCAGGCTAGTGCACCCCTAGGCTTTGGCCAGGGCACCCCAAGTCTTAGGGTAGGGCACCCCTAGGCTTAGGCTAAGGCTAGGGCTCCCCTAGCCTAAGGCTAGGGCACCACTAGTCTTAGGCTAGGGCACCCTTATGCTTAAGCTAGGGCACCCCTAGCCTTAGGCTAAGACTAGGGCTCCCATAGTCTAAGGCTAAAGCACCCCTAAGCTCAGGCTAGGGCTCCACTAGCCTTAGCCTCGGGCACTCCTAGGCTTAGGCTAGGGCAATCCTAGGCTAGACTAACGCTAGGGCTCCCATATCCTCAGGCTAGGGCACCCGTAGGCTCAGGCTAGTGCACCCCTAGCCTTAGGCTAAGGCACCCAAAAGTTCAGGTTAGGGCACCCCTAGGCTTAGGATAAGGCTAGGGCTCCCCGAGGCTTAGGCTAGAGCACCCCTAAGCTTAGGCTAGGGCACCCCTAGGCTAAGGCGAGGGCACCCCTAAGTTTAGGCTAGGGCACTCCTAGGCTTAGCCTAAGCGTAGTGCTCCCCTAGCCTTAGGCTTCGGCTCTCCTGGCCTTAGGCTAGGGCTCCCCTGGCCTTAGGCTAGGGCTCCCCTGGACTTAGACTAGGGCTCCCCTGGCCTTAGGCTAGGGCTCCCCTGGCCTTAGGCAAGGGCTCCCCTGGCCTTAGGCTAGGGCACGCCTAGGCTTAGGCTAAGGCTAGGGCTCCCCTAGCCTTAGGCTAGGGCACCCCTTGGCTTAGGCTAGGGCACCCCTAGGCTTAGGCTAGGGCACCCCTAGGCTTAGGCTAAGGCTAAGGATCCCCTAGCCTTAGGCTAGGGCTCTCCTAGCCCTAGGCTAGGGCACCCCTAGGCTTAGGGTAGGGCACCCCTAGGCTCAGGCTAGGGCACCCCTAGGCTTAGGATAAGGCTAGGGCTCCCCTAGGCTTAGGCTAGAGCACCCCTAAGCTTAGGCTAGGGCACCCCTAGGCTAAGGCGAGGGCACCCCTAAGTTTAGGCTAGGGCATTCCTAGGCTTAGCCTAAGCGTAGTGCTCCCCTAGCCTTAGGCTAGGGCTCTCCTGGCCTTAGGCTAGGGCTCCCCTGGCCTTAGGCTAGGGCTCCCCTGGACTTAAGCTAGGGCTCCCTGGCCTTGGCTAGGGCTCCCCTGGCCTTAGGCAAGGGCTCCCCTGGCCTTAGGCTAGGGCACGCCTAGGCTTAGGCTAAGGCTAGGGCTCCCCTAGCCTTAGGCTTGGGCACCCCTATGCTTAGGCTAGGGCACCCCTAGGCTTAGGCTAAGGCTAGGGCTCCCCTACCCTTAGACTAGGGCACCCCTAGGCTTAGGCTTGGGCTCCCCTAGCCTTAGGTTCGGGCAACCCTAAGCTTAGGCTAAGGCTAGGGCTCCCCTAGCCTTAGGCTAAGGCTCTCCTAGCCCTAGGCTAGGGCACCACTAGGCTTAGGCTAAGGCTAAGGATCTCCTAGCCTTAGGCTAGGGCTCTCCTAGCCCTAGGCTAGGTCACCCCTAGGCTTAGGGTAGGGCACCCCTAGGCTTAGGCTAGGGCTCCCCTAGCCTTAGGCTAGGGCTCCCCTAGCCTTAGGCTATGGCACCCCTAGGCTTAGGCTAGGGCAATCCTAGGCTAGACTAACGTTAGGGCTGCCCTAGCCTCAGGCTAGGGCACCCGTAGTCTCAGGCTAGGGCACCCTTAGGCTTAGGCTAGGGCACCCCTAGGCTTTGGCTAAGGCTAGGGCTCCCCTAGCCTTAGGCTAGGGCACCCCTATGCTTAGGCTAGCGCACCCCTAGGCTTAAGCTAGGGCACCCCTAGGCTTAGGCTAGGGCACCCCTAGGCTTAGGCTAATACTACGGCTCCCCTAGCCTCAGGCTAGGGCACCCCTGGACTCAGGCTGGGGCAGCCTTAGGCTCAGGCTAGGGCACTCCTAGGCTCAGGCAAGGGCACCCCTAGGCTTAGGCTAGTGCTCCCCTAGCCTCAGGCTAGTGCACCCATAGGCTTTGGCTAGGGCACCCCAAGGCTTAGGGTAGGGCACCCCTAGTTTTAGGCTAAGGCTAGGGCTCCCCTAGCCTAAGGCTAGGGCACCACTAGTCTTAGGCTAGGGCACCCTTATGCTTAAGCTAGGGCACCCCTAGCCTTAGGCTAAGACTAGGGCTCCCATAGTCTAAGGCTAAAGCACCCCTAAGCTCAGGCTAGGGCTCCCCTAGGCTTAGGCTGGGGCACCCGTAGGCTCAGGTTAGGGTACCCCTAGACTCAGGCTAGGGAACCCCTAGTCTTAGGCTAGGGCACCCCTAGTCTTAGGCTAAGGCTAGGGCTCCCCTAGCCTAAGGCTAGGGCACCCCTAGGCTTAGGCCAGGGAACCATAGGCTCAGGCTAGGGTAACCCTAGGCTCAGGCTAGGGCACCACTAGCCTTAGGCTAAGGCTAGGGCTCCCCTAGCGTCAGGTTTGGACACCCCTAGACTCAGGCTAGGGCACCCCTAGGCTTGGGCTAGGGCAATCCTAGGCTAGACTGAGGCTAGGGCTCCCCTAAGCTCAGGTTAGGGCACTCCTAGGCTCAGGCTAGGGCACCCCTAGGTTTAAGCTAAGGCTAGGGCTCCCGCAGCCTAAGGCTAGAGCTCCCCTAGGCTTAGGATAGGGCCCCTTAGGCTTAGGCTAGGGCACCCCTAGGCTTAGGCTAAGGCTAGGGCTCCACTAGCCTAAGGCTAGGGCACCCCTAAGCTTAGGCTAGGGCACCACTATGCTTAGGCTAGGGCACCCCTAGGCTTAGGCTAAGGCTTCGGCTCCCCTAGCTTCAGGCTAGGGCACCCCTAGTCTCAGGCTAGGGCACCTCTAAGCTTAGGTTAGGGCACCCCTAGGCTTAGGCTAAGGCTTGGGCTCCCCTAGCTTAAGGCTAAGGCACCCCTAGGCTTAGGCTAGGTCACCCCTAGGCTTAGGCTAGGGCACCCCGAGGATTAGGCTAAGGCTAGGGCTCCCCTACCCTAAGGTTACGGCACCCCTAGCCTTAGGCTAGGGCACCCCTAAGCTTAGGCTAGGGCACCCCTAGCCTTAGGCTAGGGCACCCCTAGGCTTAGGCTAGGGCAACCCTAGGCTTAGGCTAAGGCTAGGGCTCCGCTATCCTCAAGCTACGGCACCCCTAGGCTTAGGCTAGGGCACCCCTAGGCTTAAGCTAGGGCACCCCTAGGCTTATGCTAAGGCTAGGGCTCCCCAAGCCTAAGGCTAAAGCACCCCTAGGCTTAGGCTAGGGCACCCCTAGGCTTAGCCTAAGGCTAGGGCTCCCCTAGTCATAGGCTAGGGCACCCCTAGGCTTAGGCTAAGGCTAGGGCTCCCCTAGCCTAGTGCTAGGGCATCTCTAGGCTTAGGCTTAGGCTAGGGCTCCCCTAGCCTTAGGCTAGAGCTCACCTAGCCTTAGGCTCGTGCTTCCCTAGCCTTAGGCTCAGGCACCCCTAGCCTTAGGCTCGGGCTCCCCAAGCGTTAAGCTAGGGCTCCCCTAGCCTTAGGCCAGGGCACCCCTAGGCTTAGGCTTAGGCTAGGGCTCCCCTAGCCTTAGGCTAGGGCTCCCCCATCCTTAGGCTAGGGCTACCCTAGCCTTAAGCTATGGCAACCCTAGGCTAAGGCTTAGGCTAGGGCTCCCCTAGCCTTAGTTTCGGGCACCCCAATGCTTAGGCTAGGGCTCCCCTAGCCTTAGGCTAGGGCTCTCCTAGCCTTTGGCTAGGGCTCACCTAGTCTTAGGCTAGGGCACCCCTAGGCTTAGGCTAGGGCACCCCTAGGCTTAGGTTAAGGATATGGCTCCCCTAGCCTTGGCATAGTCACCCATAGGCTTAGTCTAAGGCTAGGGCTCCCCTAGTCTTAGGCTAGGGAACCCCTAGGCTTAGCCGAAGCGTAGGGCTCCCCTAGCCTTTGGCTAGGGCTCACCTAGTCTTAGGATAGGGCACCCCTAGGCTTAGGCTAGGGCACCTCTAGGCTTAGGCTAAGGAGATGGCTCCCCTAGCCTTGGCTTAGGCACCCATAGGCTTAGGCTAAGGCTAGGGCTTCCCTAGCCTTAGGCTAGGGCACCCCTATACTTAGGCTAGGGCACCCCTAGGCTTAGGCTAAGGCTAGGGCTCCCCTAGCCATAGGCTAGGGCAACCCTAGGCTTAGCCTAAGCGTAGGGCTCCCCTAGCCTTAGGCTAGGGGTCCCCTGGCCTTAGGCTAGGGCTCCCCTGGCCTTAGGCTAGGGTTCCCCTGGCCTTAGGCTAGGGCTCCCCTGGCCTTAGGCTAGGGCACCCCTAGGCTTAGGCTATTACTAGGGCTCCCCTAGCCTTATGCTAGGGCTTTCCTAGCCCTAGTCTAGGGCACCCCTATGCTTAGGGTAGGGCACCCCTAGGCTTAGGCTAGGGCTCCCCTAGCCTTTGGCTAGGGCTCCCCTAGCCTTTGCCTAGGGCTCCCCTAGCCTTAGGCTATTGCACCCCTAGGCTTAAGCTGGGGCAATCCTAGGCTAGACTAACGCTAGGGCTCCCCTAGCCTCAGGCCTGGGCACCCGTAGGCTCAGGCTAGGGCACCCCTAGGCTCAGGCTAAGGCAACCCTAGGCTTAGGCTAGGGCTCCCCTAGGCTAAGGCTAAGGCTAGGGCTCCCCTCGCCTAAGGCTAGAGCACGCCTAGGCTTAGGCTAAGGCACCCATAGGCTCAGGTTAGGGCACCCCAAGGCTCAGGCTAGGGCACCCCTATGCTTAGGCTAGGGCAACCCTAGGCTTAGGCTAGGGCACCCCTAGGCTTAGGCTAGGGCACCCATAGGCTTAGGCTAACGCTACGGCTCCCCTAGCCTCATGCTAGGGCACACCTGGACTCAGGCTAGGGCACCCTTAGGATCAGGCTAGGGCTCCCCTAGGCTCAGGCAAGGGCACCCCTAGGGTTAGGCTAGTGCTCCCCTAGCCTCATGCTAGAGCACCCCTAGTCTTAGGCTATAGCAACCCTAAGCTTAGGCTAGGGCACCCTAGGCTTAGGCTAGGGCTTCCCTAGCCTTAGGCCAGGGCACCCCTAGGCTTAGGCCAGGGCTTCCCTAGCCTTAGATTAGGGCACCCCTAAGCTTAGGCTAAGGCTAGGGCTCCCCTAGTCTTAGGCTAGGGCTCCCCTAGCCTTAGGTTCGAGCACCCCTAGGCATAGGCTAAGGCTAGGGCTCCCCTAGGCTTAGGCTAGGGCACCCCTAGGCTTAGACTAAGGCTAGAGCACCCCTAGGCTTAGGCTAGAGCACCCCTAAGCTTAGGCTAGGCCACGTCTAGGCTTATGCTAGGGCACCCCTAAGTTTAGGCTAGGGCACCCATAGGCTTAGTCTAAGGCTAGGGCTCCCCTAGCCTTAGGCTGGGGCACCCCTAGGCTTAGCCTAAGCGTAGGACTCCCCTAGCCTTAGGCTAGGGCTCTCCTGGCCTTAGGCTAGGGCTCCCCTCTCCTTAGGCTAGGGCTCCCCTGGCCTTAGGCTAGGGCACCCCTGGCCTTAGGCTAGGGGTCCCCTGGCCTTAGGCTAGGGCTCCCCTGGCCTTAGGCTAGGGCTCCCCTGGCCTTAGGCTAGGGCTCCCCTGGCCTTAGGCTAGGGCTCCCCTGCCTTAAGCTAGGGCTCCCCTGGCCTTAGGCTAGGGCTCCCCTGGCCTTAGGCTTGGGCTCCCCTGGAGTTAGGCTAGGGCACCCCTAGGCTTAGGCTAAGGCTAGGGCTCCCCTAACCTTAGGCTTGGGCTCCCCTAGCCTTAGTCTCGGGCACTCCTAGGCTTAGGCTAGGGCACCCCTAGGCTTAGGCTAAGGCTACCTAAGGCTAGGGTTCCCCTAGCCTTAGGCTAGGGCACCCCTAGGCTTAGGCTTGGGCTTCACTAGCCCTAGGCTAGGGCTCCCTAGGCTTAGGGTAGGGCACCCCTAGGCTTAGGCTAGGGCACCCCTAGGCTTAGGCTAGGGCTCCCCTAGCCTTAGGCTAGGGTTCCCCTAGCCTTAGGCTCGGGCACTCCTAGGCTTAGGCTAGGGCAATCCTAGGCTAGACTAACGCTAGGGCTCCCCTATCCTCAGGCTAAGGCACCCATAGGCTCAGGTTAGGGCACCCCTAGGCTTAGGATAAGGCTAGGGCTCCCCTAGGCTTAGGCTAGAGCACCCGTAAGCTTAGGCTAGGGCACCCCTTGGCTTAGGCTAGGGCACCCCTAAGTTTAGGCTAGGGCACCCCTAGGCTTAGCCTAAGCGTAGTGCTCCCCTAGCCTTAGGCTAGGGCTCTCCTGGCCTTAGGCTAAGGCTCCCCTGGACTTAGGCTAGGGCTACCCTGGACTTAGGCTAGGGCTCCCCTGACCTTAGGCTAGGGCTCCCGTGGCCTTAGGCTAGGGCTCTCCTGGCCTTAGGCAAGGGCTCCCGTGGCCTTAGGCTAGGGCACCCCTAGGCTTAGACTAAGGCTAGGGCTCCCCTAGCCTTAGGCTAGGGCTCCCCTACCCTTAGACTAGGGCATCCCTAGGCTTAGGCTTTGGCTCCCCTAGCCTTAGGTTCGGGCAACCCTAAGCTTAGGCTAAGGCTAGGGCTCCCCTAGCCTTAGGCTAAGACTCTCCTAGCCCTAGGCTAGGGCACCCCTAGGCTTAGGCTAGGGCAATCCTAGGCTAGACTAACGCTAGGGCTCCCCTAGCCTCAGGCTAGGGCACCCGTAGTCTCAGGCTAGGGCACCCTTAGGCTTAGGCCAGGGCACCCCTAGGCTTAGGCTAATGCTAGGGCTCCCCTAGCCTTAGGCTAGGGCTCCCCTACTCTTAGGCTATGGCTCCCCTAGAATTAGGCTAGGACACCCGAAGGATTCGGCTAGGGCAATCCTAGGCTAGAATAAGGCTAGGGCTCCCCTAGGCTCAGGCTTGGGCACCCTTAGGCTTAGGGTAAGGCTAGGGCTCCCTTAGCCTTACGCTAAGGCTCTCCTAGCCTTAGGCAAGGACATCCCTAGGCTTAGGCTATGGCTCCCTGAGCCTTAGACACGGGCTCCCCTAGCCTTAGGCTCGTGCTCCCCTAGCCGTAGGCTCGGGCACCCCTAGCCTTAGGCTAAGGCAACCGTAGGCTTAGGCTAGGGCACCCGTAGGATTAGGCTAGGAGACCCCTAGGCTTAGGCTATGTCTAGAGCTCCCCTAGCCTAAGGCTACAGAACCACTAGGCTTAGGCTAGAGCACCCCTAAGCTTAGGCTAAGGCACCCCTAGGCTTAGGCTAGGGCACCCCTAGGCTTAGTCTAGGGCTTCTCTAGCCTTACACCAGGGCACCCCTAGGCTTAGTCTAGGGCTCCCCTAGCCTTAGGCCAGGGCACCCCTAGGCTTAGTCTAAGGCTCCCCTAGCCTTAGGCCAGGGCACCCCTAGGCTTAGGCTAAGGCTAGGGCTCCCCTAGCCTCAGGCTAGGGCACCACTAAGCTTAGGCTAGTGCACCCCTAAACTTAGGCTAGGGCACCCCTTTTCTTAGGCTAAGGCTAGGGCATCCCTAGTCTTAGGCTAGGGATCCCCTAGCCTTAGGTTAGGGCACCCCAAGGCATAGGCTAGGACACCCCTAGCCTTAGGCTAGGGCACCCCTAGTCTTAGGCTAAGGCTAGGGTCCCCTAGCCTAAGGCTAGGGCACCCCTAGGCTTAGGCCAGGGCACCGTAGGCTCAGGCTAGGGTACCCCTAGGCTCAGGCTAGGGCACCCCTAGCCTTAGGCTAAGGCTAGGGATCCCCTAGCCTCAGGCTAGGGCACGCCTAAGCTTAGGCTAGTGCACCCCTAAGCTTAGGCTAGGGCACCCCTAGGCTTAGGCTAAGGCTAGCATCCCCTAGCCTAAGGCTAGAGCACCCCTAGGCTTAGGCTAGGGCACCCCTTGGCTTAGGCTAAGGCTAGGGCTCCCCTAGCCTAAGTCTGGGGCACCGCTAGGCTTAGGTTGGGGCACCCATAGGCTTAGGCTAGGGCACCCCTAGGCTTAGGCTAGGGCAAACCTAGGCTTACGCTAGGGCACCCCTAGGCTTAGGCTAAGACTAGGGCTCCCCTAGCCTAAGGCTAGAGCACCCCTAAGCTTAGGCTAGAGCACCCCAAAGCTTAAGCTAGGGCACCCCTAGGCTTAGGATAGGGCTCTCCTAGCCTTAGGCCAGGGCACACCTAGGCTTAGTCCAGGGCTCCCCTCGCCTTAGGTTCGGGCACCCCTAGGCTTAGGCTAAGGCTAGGGCTCCCCTAGGCTTAGGCTAGGGCTCCCCTAGCCTTAGGTTCGGGCACCCCTAGGCTTAGGCTAAGGCTAAAGCACCCATAGGCTTAGGCTAGGGCACCCCTAGGCTTAGGCTAAGGCTAGAGCACCCCTAAGCTTATGCTAGGGTACCCCTAGGCTTAGACTAGGGCACCCATAGGCTTAGGCTAAGGCTAGGGCTCCCCTAGGCTTAGGCTAGGGCTCCCCTAGCCTTAGGCTACGCCACTCCTAGGCTTAGACTAGGGTACCCATAGGCTAAGGCTAAGGCTAGGGCTCCCCAAGCCTTAGGCTAGGGCTCTCCTAGCCCTAGGCTAGGGCACTCCTAGGCTTAGGCTAGGGCACTCCTAGGCTTAGGCTAGGGCTCCCCTAGCCTTAAGCTAGGGCACCCCTAGCCTTAGGCTAGGGCACCCCTAGCCTTAGGCCAGGACTCCCCTAGGCATAAGCTAGGGCACCCCTAAGCTTCGGTTAGGGCTCCCCTAGCCTTAGTCTAGGGCTCCCCTAGCCTAAGACTAGGGCTTCCCTAGCCTTAGGCTAGGACACCCCTAGACTCAGGCTAGGGCACCCCTAGGCTTGGGCTAGGGCAATCCTAGGCTAGACTGAGGCTAGGGCTCCCCTAAGCTCAGGCTAGGGCACTACTAGGCTCAGGCTAGGGCACCCCTAGGCTTAAGCTAAGGCTAGGGCTCCCGCAGCCTAAGGCTAGAGCTCCCCTAGGCTTAGGATAGGGCACCCTTAGGCTTAGGCTAGGGCACCCCTAGGCTTAGGCTAAGGCTAGGGCTCAACTAGCCTAAGGCTAGGGCACCCCTAAGCTTAGGCTAGGGCACCCCTATGCTTAGGCTAGGGCACCCCTAGGCTTAGGCTAAGGCTAGGGCTCCCTTAGCCTTAGGCTAAGGCTCTCCTAGACTTAGGCTAGGGCACCCCTAGGCTTAGGCTATGGCTCCTTGAGCCTTAGACTCAGGCTCCCCTACCCTTAGGCTCGTGCTCCCCTAGCCGAACGCTCGGGCACCACTAGCCTTAGACTAGGGCACCCCTAGGCTTAGGCTAGGGCACCCCTAGGCTTAGGCTAGGACACCCCTAGGCTTAGGCTAAGGCTAGAGCTCCCCTAGCCTAACGCTACAGAACCCCTAGGCTTAGGCTAGAGCACCCCTAAGCTTAGGCTATGGCACCCCTAGGCTTAGGCTAAGTCACCCCTATGCTTAGTCTAGGGCTCCCCTAGCCTTAGGCCAGTGCACCCCTAGGCTTAATATAGGGTTCCCCTAGCCTTAGGCCAGGGAACCCCTAGGCTTAGGCTAAGGCTAGGGCTCCCCTAGCCTCAGGCTAGGGCACCCCTAAGCTTAGGCTAGTGCACCCTTAAGCTTAGGCTAGGGCACCCCTAGGCTTAGGCTAAGGCTAGGGCTCCCCTAGCCTTAGGCTAGGGCTCCCCTAGCCTTAGGTTAGGGCACCCCAAGGCATAGGCTAGGGCACCCCTAGGTTTAGGCTCGGGCACCCATAGGCTTAGGCTAAGGCTAGGGCTCCCCTAGGTTTACGCTAGGGCTCCCCTAGCCTTTGGTTCGGGCACCCCTAGGGTTAGGCTAAGGCTAGGGCTCCCATAGCCTTAAGCTACGGCACCCCTAGGCTTAGGCTAGGGCACCCCTAGCCTTAGGCTACGGCTCTCCTAACCCTAGGCTAGGGCACCCTTAGGCTTAGGCTAGGGCACCCCTAGGCTTAAGCTAGGGCTCCCCTAGCCTTAGGCTAAGGCACCCCTAGGATTAGGCTATTGCACCCGAAGGATTCGGCTAGGGCAATACTAGGCTAGAATAAGGCTAGGGCTCCCCTAGGCTAAGGCTAGGGCTCCCTTAGCCTTACGCTAAGGCTCTCCTAGCCTTAGCCCGGGCTAGGGTACCTCTAGGTCTAGGCTAAGGCTAGGGCTCCCCTAGCGTCAGGTTTGGACACCCCTAGACTCAGGCTAGGGCACCCCTAGGCTTGGGCTAGGGCAATCCTACGCTAGACTGAGGCTAGGGCTCCCCTAAGCTCAGGTTAGGACACTCCTAGGCTCAGGCTAGGGCACCCCTAGGTTTAAGCTAAGGCTAGGGCTCCCGCAGCCTAAGGCTAGAGCTCCCCTAGGCTTAGGCTAGGGCACCCGTAGGCTTAGGCTAGGACACCCCTAGGCTTAGGCTAAGGCTAGAGCTCCCCTAGCCTAAGGCTACAGAACCCCTAGGCTTAGGCTAGAGCACCTCTAAGCTTAGGCTAAGGCACCCCTAGGCTTAGGCTAGGGCACCCTAAGTCTTAGTCTAGGGCTTCCCTAGCCTTAGGCCAGGGCACCCCTAGGCTTAGTCTAGGGCTCCCCTAGCCTTAGGCCAGGGCACCCCTAGGCTTAGGCTAAGGCTAGGCCTCCCCTAGGCTCAGGCTAGGGCACCCCTAAGCTTAGGCTAGGGCACCCCTAGGCTTAGGCTAAGGCTAGGGCTCCCCTAGCCTTAGGCTAGGGCACTCCTTGGCTTAGGTTAGGGCACCCCTAGCCTTAGGCTAGGGCTCCACTAGCCTTAGGCTAGGGAACCCCTAGGCTTAGGCAAAGGCTATGGCTCCCCTAGCCTTAGGCTAGTGCACCCCTAGCCTTAGGTTAGGGCACCCCAAGGCATAGGCTAGGACACCCCTAGGTTAAGGCTAGGGCACTCATAGGCTTAGGCTAAGGCTAGGGCTCCCCTAGGCTTACGCTAGGGCTCCCCTAGCCTTAGGTTCGGGCACCCCTAGGCTTAAGCTAAGGCTAGGGCTCCCCTAGCCTTAGGCTACGGCACCCCTAGGCTTAGGCCTGGGCACCCCTAGCCTTAGGCTACGGCTCTCCTAGCCCTAGGCTAGGGCACCCTTAGGCTTAGGCTAGGGCACCCCTAGGCTTAAGCTAGGGCTCCCCTAGCCTTAGGCTAGGGCACCTCTAGCCTTAGGCTAGGGATCCCCTAGCCTTAGTCTATGGCTCCCCTAGGATTAGGCTAGGGCACCCGTAGGATTCGGCCAAGGCAATCCTAGGCTAGAATAAGGCTAGGGCTGCCCTAGGCTCAGGCTAGGGCACCCTTAGGCTCAGGCTAGGGCACCCCTAGGCTTAGGCTAAGGCTAGGGCTCCACTAGCCTAAGGCTAGGGCACCCCTAAGCTTAGGCTAGGGCACCCCTATGCTTAGGCTAGGGCACCCCTAGGCTTAGGCGAAGGCTAGGGCTCCCTTAGCCTTAGGCTAAGTATCTCCTAGCCTTAGGCTAGGGCACCCCTAGGCTTAGGCTAGGCCTACCCTAGCCTTAGTCTCGGGCTCCCCTAGCCTTAGGCTCATGCTCCCCTAGCCGTAGGTCGGGCACACCTAGCCTTAGGTTAGGGCACCCCTAGGCTTAGGCTAAAGCTAGGGCTGCCCTAGCCTTAGGCTAAGGCTCCCGTAGCCTTAGGCTAGGGCTCCCCTAGCCTGGGCTAGGGTACCTCTAGGTCTAGGCAAAGGCTAGGGCTCCCCTAGCCTTAGGCTAGGGCACCCCTAGGCTTAGGCTAGGGCACCCCTAGGCTTAGGCTAGGGCACCCCTAGGCTTAGGCTAAGGCTAGGGCTCCCATAGCCTTAGGCTAAGGCTAGTGCTCCCCTAGCCTTAGGCTAGGGCACTCCTTGGCTTAGGTTAGGGCACCCCTAGTCTTAGGCTAGGGCTCCACTAGCCTTAGGCTAGGGAACCCCTAGGCTTAGGCTAAGGCTAGGGCTCCCCTGCCTTTAGGCTACGGCTCCCCTAGCCGTTGGGCTAGGGATCCCCTAGCATTAGGCTACGGCAGCCCTAAGCTTAGGCTAAGGCTAGGGCTCCCCTAGCCTTAGGCTAGGGCACCCCTAGGCTTAGGCTAGGGCACCCCTAGGCTTAGGCTAGGGCACCCCTAGGCTTAGGCTAAGGCAAGGGCTCCCCTAGTCTTAGTCTATGGCTCCACTAGCCTTAGACTCGGGCTCCCCTAGCCTTAGGTTCATGCTCCTCTACCCGTAGGCTCGGGCACCACTAGCCTGAGGCTAGGGCTCCCCTACCCTGAGGCTAGGGCTCCCCTAGCCTTAGGCTAGGGTAGCCCTAGGCTTAGGCTAAGGCAAGGGCTCCCCTAGCCTTAGGCTAGGGCTCCCCTAGCCTTAGGCTAGGGCACCGTTAGGCTTAGGCTAAGGCTAGGGCACCCCTAGGCTTAGTCTAAGGTTAGGGCTCCCCCAGACTTAGGCTAGGGCTCCCCTATGCTTAGGCTAAGGCTAGGGCTCCCCTAGACTTAGGCTAGGGCCCCCTAGGAATAGGCTAAGCCTAGGACTCCCCTAGCCTTAGGCTAGGGCTCCCCTAGCCTTAGGCTAGGGCTCCCCTAGCCTTAGGGTAGGGCTCCCCTAGCCTTAGGCTAGGGCACAACTAGGCTTAGTCTAAGGCTAGGGCTTCCCCAACCTTAGGCTAGGGCTCCCCTATGCTTAGGATAAGGCTAGGGCTCCCCTAGCATTAGGCTATGGCACTCGTAGGCTTAGGCTAGGGCACCCGTAGGCTTAGGCTAAGGCTAGGGCTCACCTAGCCTTAGGCTAGGGCACCCCTAGGCTTTGACTAAGGCTAGGGCTACCCTAGCCTCAGGCTAGGGCACCCCTACGCCTAGGCTAAGGCTAGGGCTCCCCTAACCTTAGGCTAGGGCTCCCCTAGCTTTAGGCCAGGGCACTCCTAGGCTTAGGCTAGGGCAACCCTAGGCTTAGGCTAGGGCACACCTAGGCTTAGGCTAGGGCCCCCCTAAGCTTAGGCTAAGGCTAGGGCTCCCCTAACTTTAGGCTAGGGCTCCCCTAGACTTAGGCTAGGAAACCCCTAGGCTTAGGCTAAGGCTAGGGCTCCTCTAGCCTTAGGTTAGGGCTCCCCTAGCCTTTGGGTTAGGGCACCCCTAAGCTTAGGCTAAGGCTAGGGCTCCCCTAGTCTTAGGCTAGGGCCCCACGAGCCTTAGGCTAGGGCACCCCTAAGCTTAGGCTAAGGCTAGGGCTCCCCTTCCCTTTAGGCTAGGGCTCCCCTAGCCTTAGGCTAGAGCACCCATAGGCTTAGGCTAAGGCTAGGGCTCCCCTCGCCTTAGGCTAGGGCTCCTCTAGCATTAGGCTAGCGCTCTCCTAGCTTGGGCTAGGGTACCCCTAGGCTTAGGCTAAGGCTAGGGCTCCCCTAACCTTAGACTCATGTTCCCCTAGCCTTAGGCTCATGCTCCCCTAGCCGTAGGCTCGGGCACCCCTAGCCTTAGGATAGGGCACCCCTAGGCTTAGGCTAAGGCAAGGGCTCCCCTAGCCTTAGGCTAGGGCTCCCCTATCCTTAGGCTAGGTGCACCGTTAGGCTTAGGCTAAGGCAAGGCCTCCCCTAGCCTTAGCTTCGGGCACCCCTAGGCTTAGGCTAAGGCTAGGGCTCCCCTAGCGTTAGGCTAGGGCTCCCCTAGCCTTAGGCTAGGGCACACCTAGGCTTAGGCTAGGGCACACCTAGGCTTAGTCTAAGGCTAAGGCTCCCCCAGACTTAGGCTAGGGCTCCCCTACGCTTAGGCTAGGGCAACCCTAGGCGTAGGCTAGGGCATCCCTAGGCTTAGGCTAAGGCTAGGGCTCCCCTAGCCTCACGTTAGGGCAACCCTAGGCTTAGGCTAGGGCAACCCTAGGCTTAGGCTAAGGCTAGGGCTCCGCTATCCTCAAGCTACGGCACCCCTAGGCTTAGGCTAGGGCACCCCTAGGCTTAAGCTAGGGCACCCCTAGGCTTATGCTAAGGCTAGGGCTCCCCAAGCCTAAGGCTAAAGCACCCCTAGGCTTAGGCTATGGCACCCCTAGGCTTAGCCTAAGGCTAGGGCTCCCCTAGTCATAGGCTAGGGCACCCCTAGGCTTAGGCTAAGGCTAGGGCTCCCCTAGCCTAGTGCTAGGGCATCTCTAGGCTTAGGCTTAGGCTAGGGCTCCCCTAGCCTTAGGCTAGGGCTCACCTAGCCTTAGGCTCGTGCTTCCCTAGCCTTAGGCTCAGGCACCCCTAGCCTTAGGTTCGGGCTCCCCAAGCGTTAAGCTAGGGCTCCCCTAGCCTTAGGCCAGGGCACCCCTAGGCTTAGGCTTAGGCTAGGGCTCCCCTAGCCTTAGGCTAGGGCTCCCCCATCCTTAGGCTAGGGCTACACTAGCCTTAGGCTATGGCAACCCTAGGCTAAGGCTTAGGCTAGGGCTCCCCTAGCCTTAGTTTCGGGCACCCCAATGCTTAGGCTAGGGCTCCCCTAGCCTTAGGCTAGGGCTCTCCTAGCCTTTGGCTAGGGCTCACCTAGTCTTAGGCTAGGGCACCCCTAGGCTTAGGCTAGGGCACCCCTAGGCTTAGGTTAAGGATATGGCTCCCCTAGCCTTGGCATAGTCACCCATAGGCTTAGTCTAAGGCTAGGGCTCCCCTAGTCTTAGGCTAGGGAACCCCTAGGCTTAGCCGAAGCGTAGGGCTCCCCTAGCCTTTGGCTAGGGCTCACCTAGTCTTAGGATAGGGCACCCCTAGGCTTAGGCTAGGGCACCTCTAGGCTTAGGCTAAGGAGATGGCTCCCCTAGCCTTGGCTTAGGCACCCATAGGCTTAGGCTAAGGCTAGGGCTTCCCTAGCCTTAGGCTAGGGCACCCCTATACTTAGGCTAGGGCACCCCTAGGCTTAGGCTAAGGCTAGGGCTCCCCTAGCCATAGGCTAGGGCAACCCTAGGCTTAGCCTAAGCGTAGGGCTCCCCTAGCCTTAGGCTAGGGGTCCCCTGGCCTTAGGCTAGGGCTCCCCTTGCCTTAGGCTAGGGTTCCCCTGGCCTTAGGCTAGGGCTCCCCTGGCCTTAGGCTAGGGCACCCCTAGGCTTAGGCTATTACTAGGGCTCCCCTAGCCTTATGCTAGGGCTGTCCTAGCCCTAGTCTAGGGCACCCCTATGCTTAGGGTAGGGCACCCCTAGGCTTAGGCTAGGGCTCCCCTAGCCTTTGGCTAGGGCTCCCCTAGCCTTTGCCTAGGGCTCCCCTAGCCTTAGGCTATTGCACCCCTAGGCTTAAGCTGGGGCAATCCTAGGCTAGACTAACGCTAGGGCTCCCCTAGCCTCAGGCCTGGGCACCCGTAGGCTCAGGCTAGGGCACCCCTAGGCTCAGGCTAAGGCAACCCTAGGCTTAGGCTAGGGCTCCCCTAGGCTAAGGCTAAGGCTAGGGCTCCCCTAGCCTAAGGCTAGAGCACGCCTAGGCTTAGGCTAAGGCACCCATAGGCTCAGGTTAGGGCACCCCAAGGCTCAGGCTAGGGCACCCCTATGCTTAGGCTAGGGCAACCCTAGGCTTAGGCTAGGGCACCCCTAGGCTTAGGCTAGGGCACCCATAGGCTTAGGCTAACGCTACGGCTCCCCTAGCCTCATGCTAGGGCACACCTGGACTCAGGCTAAGGCACCCTTAGGATCAGGCTAGGGCTCCCCTAGGCTCAGGCAAGGGCACCCCTAGGGTTAGGCTAGTGCTCCCCTAGCCTCATGCTAGAGCACCCCTAGGCTTAGGCTATAGCAACCCTAAGCTTAGGCTAGGGCACCCTAGGCTTAGGCTAGGGCTCCCCTAGCCTTAGGCCAGGGCACCCCTAGGCTTAGGCCAGGGCTTCCCTAGCCTTAGATTAGGGCACCCCTAAGCTTAGGCTAAGGCTAGGGCTCCCCTAGTCTTAGGCTAGGGCTCCCCTAGCCTTAGGTTCGAGCACCCCTAGGCATAGGCTAAGGCTAGGGCTCCCCTAGGCTTAGGCTAGGGCACCCCTAGGCTTAGACTAAGGCTAGAGCACCCCTAGGCTTAGGCTAGAGCACCCCTAAGCTTAGGCTAGGCCACCTCTAGGCTTATGCTAGGGCACCCCTAAGTTTAGGCTAGGGCACCCATAGGCTTAGTCTAAGGCTAGGGCTCCCCTAGCCTTAGGCTGGGGCACCCCTAGGCTTAGCCTAAGCGTAGGACTCCCCTAGCCTTAGGCTAGGGCTCTCCTGGCCTTAGGCTAGGGCTCCCCTCTCCTTAGGCTAGGGCTCCCCTGGCCTTAGGCTAGGGCACCCCTGGCCTTAGGCTAGGGGTCCCCTGGCCTTAGGCTAGGGCTCCCCTGGCCTTAGGCTAGGGCTCCCCTGGCCTTAGGCTAGGGCTCCCCTGGCCTTAGGCTAGGGCTCCCCTGCCTTAAGCTAGGGCTCCCCTGGCCTTAGGCTAGGGCTCCCCTGGCCTTAGGCTAGGGCTCCCCTGGCCTTAGGCTTGGGCTCCCCTGGAGTTAGGCTAGGGCACCCCTAGGCTTAGGCTAAGGCTAGGGCTCCCCTAACCTTAGGCTTGGGCTCCCCTAGCCTTAGGCTCGGGCACTC
>NW_027459196.1:0-94480 GCF_050624435.1 Tenrec ecaudatus | reverse complement strand
AGGGGAGCCCTAGCCTGAAGCCTAGGGGTGCCCTAGCCTGAAGGCTAGGGGAGCCCTAGCCTTCAGCCTAGGGGAGCCCTAGCCTTCAAGGCTAGGGGAGCCCTAGCCTGAAGGCTAGGGGAGCCCTAGCCTGAAGGCTAGGGGAGCCCTAGCCTTCAGCATAGGGGAGCCCTAGCCTGAAGGCTAGGGGAGCCCTAGCCTTCAACCGAGGGGTGCCCTAGCCTGAAGGCTAGGGGAGCCCTAGTCTTCAGCCTAGGGGAGCCCTAGCCTGAAGGCTAGGGGAGCCCTAGCCTGAAGGCTAGGGGAGCCCTAGCCTTCAGCCTAGGGGAGCCCTAGCCTGAAGGCTAGGGGAGCCCTAGCCTGAAGGCTAGGGGAGCCCTAGCCTTAGCCTAGGGGAGCCCTAGCCTTCAGCCTAGGGGTGCCCTAGCCTGAAGGCTAGGGGAGCCCTAGCCTTAGCCTAGGGGAGCCCTAGCCTTCAGCCTAGGGGTGCCCTAGCTGAAGGCTAGGGGAGCCCTAGCCTTAGCCTAGGGGAGCCCTAGCCTTCAGCCTAGGGGTGCCCTAGCCTGAAGGCTAGGGGAGCCCTAGCCTTAGCCTAGGGGAGCCCTAGCCTTCAGCCGAGGGGTGCCCTAGCCTGAAGGCTAGGGGAGCCCTAGCCTTAGCCTAGGGGAGCCCTAGCCTTCAGCCGAGGGGTGCCCTAGCCTGAAGGCTAGGGGAGCCCTAGCCTTAGCCTAGGGGAGCCCTAGCCTTCAGCCGAGGGGTGCCCTAGCCTGAAGGCTAGGGGAGCCCTAGCCTTAGCCTAGTGGAGCCCTAGCCTGCAGCCGAGGGGTGCCCTAGCCTGAAGGCTAGGGGAGCCCTAGCCTTAGCCTTGGGGAGCCCTAGCCTGCAGCCGAGGGGTGCCCTAGCCTGAAGGCTAGGGGAGCCCTAGCCTTAGTCTAGGGGAGCCCTAGCCTGCAGTCGAGGGGTGCCCTAGCCTGAAGGCTAGGGGAGCCCTAGCCTTAGCCTAGGGGAGCCCTAGCCTGCAGCCGAGGGGTGCCCTAGCCTGAAGGCTAGGGGAGCCCTAGTCTTAGCCTAGGGGAGCCCTAGCCTGCAGCCGAGGGGTGCCCTAGCCTGAAGGCTAGGGGAGCCCTAGCCTTAGCCTAGGGGAGCCCTAGCCTGCAGCCGAGGGGTGCCCTAGCCTGAAGGCTAGGGGAGCCCTAGCCTTAGCCTAGGGGAGCCCTAGGCTGCAGCCGAGGGGTGCCCTAGCCTGAAGGCTAGGGGAGCCCTAGCCTTAGCCTAGGGGAGCCCTAGCCTGCAGCCGAGGGGTGCCCTAGCCTGAAGGCTAGGGGAGCCCTAGCCTTAGCCTAGGGGAGCCCTAGCCTGCAGCCGAGGGGTGCCCTAGCCTGAAGGCTAGGGGAGCCCTAGCCTTAGCCTAGGGGAGCCCTAGCCTGCAGCCGAGGGGTGCCCTAGCCTGAAGGCTAGGGGAGCCCTAGCCTTAGCCTAGTTGAGCCCTAGCCTGCAGCCGAGGGGTGCCCTAGCCTGAAGGCTAGGGGAGCCCTAGCCTTAGCCTAGGGGAGCCCTAGCCTGCAGCCGAGGGGTGCCCTAGCCTGAAGGCTAGGGGAGCCCTAGCCTTAGCCTAGGGGAGCCCCAGCCTAAAGCCTAGGGGTGCCCTAGCCTGAAGGCTAGGGGAGCCCTAGCCTTAGCCTAGGGGAGCCCCAGCCTAAAGCCTACGGGTGCCCTAGCCTGAAGGCTAGGGGAGCCCTAGCCTTAGCCTAGGGGAGCCCCAGCCTAAAGCCTACGGGTGCCCTAGCCTGAAGGCTAGGGGAGCCCTAGCCTTAGCCTAGGGGAGCCCCAGCCTAAAGCCTACGGGTGCCCTAGCCTGAAGGCTAGGGGAGCCCTAGCCTTAGCCTAGGGGAGCCCCAGCCTAAAGCCTTCGGGTGCCCTAGCCTGAAGGCTAGGGGAGTCCTAGCCTTAGCCTAGGGGAGCCCCAGCCTAAAGCCTACGGGTGCCCTAGCCTGAAGGCTAGGGGAGCCCTAGCCTTAGCCTAGGGGAGCCCCAGCCTAAAGCCTACGGTGCCCTAGCCTGAAGGCTAGGGGAGCCCTAGCCTTAGCCTAGGGGAGCCCCAGCCTAAAGCCTACGGGTGCCCTAGCCTGAAGGCTAGGGGAGCCCTAGCCTTAGCCTAGGGGAGCCCCAGCCTAAAGCCTACGGGTGCCCTAGCCTGAAGGCTAGGGGAGCCCTAGCCTTAGCCTAGGGGAGCCCCAGCCTAAAGCCTACGGGTGCCCTAGCCTGAAGGCTAGGGGAGCCCTAGCCTTAGCCTAGGGGAGCCCCAGCCTAAAGCCTACGGGTGCCCTAGCCTGAAGGCTAGGGGAGCCCTAGCCTTAGCCTAGGGGAGCCCCAGCCTAAAGCCTACGGGTGCCCTAGCCTGAAGGCTAGGGGAGCCCTAGCCTTAGCCTAGGGGAGCCCCAGCCTAAAGCCTACGGGTGCCCTAGCCTGAAGGCTAGGGGAGCCCTAGCCTTAGCCTAGGGGAGCCCCAGCCTAAAGCCTACGGCTGCCCTAGCCTGAAGGCTAGGGGAGCCCTAGCCTTAGCCTAGGGGAGCCCCAGCCTAAAGCCTACGGGTGCCCTAGCCTGAAGGCTAGGGGAGCCCTAGTCTTAGCCTAGGGGAGCCCTAGCCTGCAGCCGAGGGGTGCCCTAGCCTGAAGGCTAGGGGAGCCCTAGCCTTAGCCTAGGGGAGCCCTAGCCTGCAGCCGATGGGTGCCCTAGCCTGAAGGCTAGGGGAGCCCTAGCCTTAGCCTAGGGGAGCCCTAGCCTGCAGCCGAGGGGTGCCCTAGCCTGAAGGCTAGGGGAGCCCTAGCCTTAGCCTAGGGGAGCCCTAGCCTGCAGCCGAGGGGTGCCCTAGCCTGAAGGCTAGGGGAGCCCTAGCCTTAGCCTAGGGGAGCCCTAGCCTGAAGCCTAGGGGTGCCCTAGCCTGAAGGCTAGGGGAGCCCTAGCCTTCAGCCTAGGGGAGCCCTAGCCTCAAGGCTAGGGGAGCCCTAGCCTGAAGGCTAGGGGAGCCCTAGCCTTCAGCATAGGGGAGCCCTAGCCTGAAGGCTAGGGGAGCCCTAGCCTTCAACCGAGGGGTGCCCTAGCCTGAAGGCTAGGGGAGCCCTAGTCTTCAGCCTAGGGGAGCCCTAGCCTGAAGGCTAGGGGAGCCCTAGCCTGAAGGCTAGGGGAGCCCTAGCCTTCAGCCTAGGGGAGCCCTAGCCTGAAGGCTAGGGGAGCCCTAGCCTGAAGGCTAGGGGAGCCCTAGCCTTAGCCTAGGGGAGCCCTAGCCTTCAGCCTAGGGGTGCCCTAGCCTGAAGGCTAGGGGAGCCCTAGCCTTAGCCTAGGGGAGCCCTAGCCTTCAGCCTAGGGGTGCCCTAGCTGAAGGCTAGGGGAGCCCTAGCCTTAGCCTAGGGGAGCCCTAGCCTTCAGCCTAGGGGTGCCCTAGCCTGAAGGCTAGGGGAGCCCTAGCCTTAGCCTAGGGGAGCCCTAGCCTTCAGCCGAGGGGTGCCCTAGCCTGAAGGCTAGGGGAGCCCTAGCCTTAGCCTAGGGGAGCCCTAGCCTTCAGCCGAGGGGTGCCCTAGCCTGAAGGCTAGGGGAGCCCTAGCCTTAGCCTAGGGGAGCCCTAGCCTTCAGCCGAGGGGTGCCCTAGCCTGAAGGCTAGGGGAGCCCTAGCCTTAGCCTAGTGGAGCCCTAGCCTGCAGCCGAGGGGTGCCCTAGCCTGAAGGCTAGGGGAGCCCTAGCCTTAGCCTTGGGGAGCCCTAGCCTGCAGCCGAGGGGTGCCCTAGCCTGAAGGCTAGGGGAGCCCTAGCCTTAGTCTAGGGGAGCCCTAGCCTGCAGTCGAGGGGTGCCCTAGCCTGAAGGCTAGGGGAGCCCTAGCCTTAGCCTAGGGGAGCCCTAGCCTGCAGCCGAGGGGTGCCCTAGCCTGAAGGCTAGGGGAGCCCTAGTCTTAGCCTAGGGGAGCCCTAGCCTGCAGCCGAGGGGTGCCCTAGCCTGAAGGCTAGGGGAGCCCTAGCCTTAGCCTAGGGGAGCCCTAGCCTGCAGCCGAGGGGTGCCCTAGCCTGAAGGCTAGGGGAGCCCTAGCCTTAGCCTAGGGGAGCCCTAGGCTGCAGCCGAGGGGTGCCCTAGCCTGAAGGCTAGGGGAGCCCTAGCCTTAGCCTAGGGGAGCCCTAGCCTGCAGCCGAGGGGTGCCCTAGCCTGAAGGCTAGGGGAGCCCTAGCCTTAGCCTAGGGGAGCCCTAGCCTGCAGCCGAGGGGTGCCCTAGCCTGAAGGCTAGGGGAGCCCTAGCCTTAGCCTAGGGGAGCCCTAGCCTGCAGCCGAGGGGTGCCCTAGCCTGAAGGCTAGGGGAGCCCTAGCCTTAGCCTAGTTGAGCCCTAGCCTGCAGCCGAGGGGTGCCCTAGCCTGAAGGCTAGGGGAGCCCTAGCCTTAGCCTAGGGGAGCCCTAGCCTGCAGCCGAGGGGTGCCCTAGCCTGAAGGCTAGGGGAGCCCTAGCCTTAGCCTAGGGGAGCCCCAGCCTAAAGCCTAGGGGTGCCCTAGCCTGAAGGCTAGGGGAGCCCTAGCCTTAGCCTAGGGGAGCCCCAGCCTAAAGCCTACGGGTGCCCTAGCCTGAAGGCTAGGGGAGCCCTAGCCTTAGCCTAGGGGAGCCCCAGCCTAAAGCCTACGGGTGCCCTAGCCTGAAGGCTAGGGGAGCCCTAGCCTTAGCCTAGGGGAGCCCCAGCCTAAAGCCTACGGGTGCCCTAGCCTGAAGGCTAGGGGAGCCCTAGCCTTAGCCTAGGGGAGCCCCAGCCTAAAGCCTTCGGGTGCCCTAGCCTGAAGGCTAGGGGAGTCCTAGCCTTAGCCTAGGGGAGCCCCAGCCTAAAGCCTACGGGTGCCCTAGCCTGAAGGCTAGGGGAGCCCTAGCCTTAGCCTAGGGGAGCCCCAGCCTAAAGCCTACGGTGCCCTAGCCTGAAGGCTAGGGGAGCCCTAGCCTTAGCCTAGGGGAGCCCCAGCCTAAAGCCTACGGGTGCCCTAGCCTGAAGGCTAGGGGAGCCCTAGCCTTAGCCTAGGGGAGCCCCAGCCTAAAGCCTACGGGTGCCCTAGCCTGAAGGCTAGGGGAGCCCTAGCCTTAGCCTAGGGGAGCCCCAGCCTAAAGCCTACGGGTGCCCTAGCCTGAAGGCTAGGGGAGCCCTAGCCTTAGCCTAGGGGAGCCCCAGCCTAAAGCCTACGGGTGCCCTAGCCTGAAGGCTAGGGGAGCCCTAGCCTTAGCCTAGGGGAGCCCCAGCCTAAAGCCTACGGGTGCCCTAGCCTGAAGGCTAGGGGAGCCCTAGCCTTAGCCTAGGGGAGCCCCAGCCTAAAGCCTACGGGTGCCCTAGCCTGAAGGCTAGGGGAGCCCTAGCCTTAGCCTAGGGGAGCCCCAGCCTAAAGCCTACGGCTGCCCTAGCCTGAAGGCTAGGGGAGCCCTAGCCTTAGCCTAGGGGAGCCCCAGCCTAAAGCCTACGGGTGCCCTAGCCTGAAGGCTAGGGGAGCCCTAGTCTTAGCCTAGGGGAGCCCTAGCCTGCAGCCGAGGGGTGCCCTAGCCTGAAGGCTAGGGGAGCCCTAGCCTTAGCCTAGGGGAGCCCTAGCCTGCAGCCGATGGGTGCCCTAGCCTGAAGGCTAGGGGAGCCCTAGCCTTAGCCTAGGGGAGCCCTAGCCTGCAGCCGAGGGGTGCCCTAGCCTGAAGGCTAGGGGAGCCCTAGCCTTAGCCTAGGGGAGCCCTAGCCTGCAGCCGAGGGGTGCCCTAGCCTGAAGGCTAGGGGAGCCCTAGCCTTAGCCTAGGGGAGCCCTAGCCTGCAGCCGAGGGGTGCCCTAGCCTGAAGGCTAGGGGAGCCCTAGCCTTAGCCTAGGGGAGCCCTAGCCTGCAGCCGAGGGGTGCCCTAGCCTGAAGGCTAGGGGAGCCCTAGCCTTAGCCTAGGGGAGCCCTAGCCTGCAGCCGAAGGGTGCCCTAGCCTGAAGGCTAGGGGAGCCCTAGCCTTAGCCTAGGGGAGCCCTAGCCTGCAGCCGAGGGGTGCCCTAGCCTGAAGGCTAGGGGAGCCCTAGCCTTAGCCTAGGGGAGCCCCAGCCTAAAGCCTAGGGGTGCCCTAGCCTGAAGGCTAGGGGAGCCCTAGCCTTAGCCTAGGGGAGCCCCAGCCTAAAGCCTACGGTGCCCTAGCCTGAAGGCTAGGGGAGCCCTAGCCTTAGCCTAGGGGAGCCCCAGCCTAAAGCCTACGGGTGCCCTAGCCTGAAGGCTAGGGGAGCCCTAGCCTTAGCCTAGGGGAGCCCCAGCCTAAAGCCTACGGGTGCCCTAGCCTGAAGGATAGGGGAGCCCTAGCCTTAGCCTAGGGGAGCCCCAGCCTAAAGCCTACGGGTGCCCTAGCCTGAAGGCTAGGGGAGCCCTAGCCTTAGCCTAGGGGAGCCCCAGCCTAAAGCCTACGGGTGCCCTAGCCTGAAGGCTAGGGGAGCCCTAGCCTTAGCCTAGGGGAGCCCCAGCCTAAAGCCTACGGGTGCCCTAGCCTGAAGGCTAGGGGAGCCCTAGACTTAGCCTAGGGGAGCCCCAGCCTAAAGCCTACGGGTGCCCTAGCCTGAAGGCTAGGGGAGCCCTAGCCTTAGCCTAGGGGAGCCCCAGCCTAAAGCCTACGGCTGCCCTAGCCTGAAGGCTAGGGGAGCCCTAGCCTTAGCCTAGGGGAGCCCCAGCCTAAAGCCTACGGGTGCCCTAGCCTGAAGGCTAGGGGAGCCCTAGCCTTAGCCTAGGGGAGCCCCAGCCTAAAGCCTACGGGTGCCCTAACCTGAAGGCTAGGGGAGCCCTAGCATTAGCCTAGGGGAGCCCTAGCCTGCAGCCGAGGGGTGCCCAAGCCTGAAGGCTAGGGGAGCCCTAGCCTTAGCCTAGGGGAGCCCTAGCCTGCACCCGAGGGGTGCCCTAGCCTGAAGGCTAGGGGAGCCCTAGCCTTAGCCTAGGGGAGCCCTAGCCTGAAGCCTAGGGGTGCCCTAGCCTGAAGGCTAGGGGAGCCCTAGCCTTAGCCTAGGGGAGCCCTAGTCTGAAGCCTAGGGGTGCCCTAGCCTGAAGGCTAGGGGAGCCCTAGCCTTAGCCTAGGGGAGCCCTAGCCTGAAGCCTAGGGGTGCCCTAGCCTGAAGGCTAGGGGAGCCCTAGCCTTCAGCCTAGGGGAGCCCTAGCCTGAAGGCTAGGGGAGCCCTAGCCTGAAGGCTAGGGGAGCCCTAGCCTTCAGCATAGGGGAGCCCTAGCCTGAAGGCTAGGGGAGCCCTAGCCTTCAACCGAGGGGTGCCCTAGCCTGAAGGCTAGGGGAGCCCTAGTCTTCAGCCTAGGGGAGCCCTAGCCTGAAGGCTAGGGGAGCCCTAGCCTGAAGGCTAGGGGAGCCCTAGCCTGAAGGCTAGGGGAGCCCTAGCCTTAGCCTAGGGGAGCCCTAGCCTTCAGCCTAGGGGTGCCCTAGCCTGAAGGCTAGGGGAGCCCTAGCCTTAGCCTAGGGGAGCCCTAGCCTTCAGCCTAGGGGTGCCCTAGCTGAAGGCTAGGGGAGCCCTAGCCTTAGCCTAGGGGAGCCCTAGCCTTCAGCCTAGGGGTGCCCTAGCCTGAAGGTTAGGGGAGCCCTAGCCTTAGCCTAGGGGAGCCCTAGCCTTCAGCCGAGGGGTGCCCTAGCCTGAAGGCTAGGGGAGCCCTAGCCTTAGCCTAGGGGAGCCCTAGCCTTCAGCCGAGGGGTGCCCTAGCCTGAAGGCTAGGGGAGCCCTAGCCTTAGCCTAGGGGAGCCCTAGCCTTCAGCCGAGGGGTGCCCTAGCCTGAAGGCTAGGGGAGCCCTAGCCTTAGCCTAGGGGAGCCCTAGCCTGCAGCCGAGGGGTGCCCTAGCCTGAAGGCTAGGGGAGCCCTAGCCTTAGCCTTGGGGAGCCCTAGCCTGCAGCCGAGGGGTGCCCTAGCCTGAAGGCTAGGGGAGCCCTAGCCTTAGCCTTGGGGAGCCCTAGCCTGCAGTCGAGGGGTGCCCTAGCCTGAAGGCTAGGGGAGCCCTAGCCTTAGCCTAGGGGAGCCCTAGCCTGCAGCCGAGGGGTGCCCTAGCCTGAAGGCTAGGGGAGCCCTAGTCTTAGCCTAGGGGAGCCCTAGCCTGCAGCCGAGGGGTGCCCTAGCCTGAAGGCTAGGGGAGCCCTAGCCTTAGCCTAGGGGAGCCCTAGCCTGCAGCCGAGGGGTGCCCTAGCCTGAAGGCTAGGGGAGCCCTAGCCTTAGCCTAGGGGAGCCCTAGCCTGCAGCCGAGGGGTGCCCTAGCCTGAAGGCTAGGGGAGCCCTAGCCTTAGCCTAGGGGAGCCCTAGCCTGCAGCCGAGGGGTGCCCTAGCCTGAAGGCTAGGGGAGCCCTAGCCTTAGCCTAGGGGAGCCCTAGCCTGCAGCCGAGGGGTGCCCTAGCCTGAAGGCTAGGGGAGCCCTAGCCTTAGCCTAGGGGAGCCCTAGCCTGCAGCCGAGGGGTGCCCTAGCCTGAAGGCTAGGGGAGCCCTAGCCTTAGCCTAGGGGAGCCCCAGCCTAAAGCCTAGGGGTGCCCTAGCCTGAAGGCTAGGGGAGCCCTAGCCTTAGCCTAGGGGAGCCCCAGCCTAAAGCCTACGGGTGCCCTAGCCTGAAGGCTAGGGGAGCCCTAGCCTTAGCCTAGGGGAGCCCCAGCCTAAAGCCTACGGGTGCCCTAGCCTGAAGGCTAGGGGAGCCCTAGCCTTAGCCTAGGGGAGCCCCAGCCTAAAGCCTACGGGTGCCCTAGCCTGAAGGCTAGGGGAGCCCTAGCCTTAGCCTAGGGGAGCCCCAGCCTAAAGCCTTCGGGTGCCCTAGCCTGAAGGCTAGGGGAGTCCTAGCCTTAGCCTAGGGGAGCCCCAGCCTAAAGCCTACGGGTGCCCTAGCCTGAAGGCTAGGGGAGCCCTAGCCTTAGCCTAGGGGAGCCCCAGCCTAAAGCCTACGGTGCCCTAGCCTGAAGGCTAGGGGAGCCCTAGCCTTAGCCTAGGGGAGCCCCAGCCTAAAGCCTACGGGTGCCCTAGCCTGAAGGCTAGGGGAGCCCTAGCCTTAGCCTAGGGGAGCCCCAGCCTAAAGCCTACGGGTGCCCTAGCCTGAAGGCTAGGGGAGCCCTAGCCTTAGCCTAGGGGAGCCCCAGCCTAAAGCCTACGGGTGCCCTAGCCTGAAGGCTAGGGGAGCCCTAGCCTTAGCCTAGGGGAGCCCCAGCCTAAAGCCTACGGGTGCCCTAGCCTGAAGGCTAGGGGAGCCCTAGCCTTAGCCTAGGGGAGCCCCAGCCTAAAGCCTACGGGTGCCCTAGCCTGAAGGCTAGGGGAGCCCTAGCCTTAGCCTAGGGGAGCCCCAGCCTAAAGCCTACGGGTGCCCTAGCCTGAAGGCTAGGGGAGCCCTAGCCTTAGCCTAGGGGAGCCCCAGCCTAAAGCCTACGGCTGCCCTAGCCTGAAGGCTAGGGGAGCCCTAGCCTTAGCCTAGGGGAGCCCCAGCCTAAAGCCTACGGGTGCCCTAGCCTGAAGGCTAGGGGAGCCCTAGTCTTAGCCTAGGGGAGCCCTAGCCTGCAGCCGAGGGGTGCCCTAGCCTGAAGGCTAGGGGAGCCCTAGCCTTAGCCTAGGGGAGCCCTAGCCTGCAGCCGATGGGTGCCCTAGCCTGAAGGCTAGGGGAGCCCTAGCCTTAGCCTAGGGGAGCCCTAGCCTGCAGCCGAGGGGTGCCCTAGCCTGAAGGCTAGGGGAGCCCTAGCCTTAGCCTAGGGGAGCCCTAGCCTGCAGCCGAGGGGTGCCCTAGCCTGAAGGCTAGGGGAGCCCTAGCCTTAGCCTAGGGGAGCCCTAGACTGCAGCCGAGGGGTGCCCTAGCCTGAAGGCTAGGGGAGCCCTAGCCTTAGCCTAGGGGAGCCCTAGCCTGCAGCCGAGGGGTGCCCTAGCCTGAAGGCTAGGGGAGCCCTAGCCTTAGCCTAGGGGAGCCCTAGCCTGCAGCCGAGGGGTGCCCTAGCCTGAAGGCTAGGGGAGCCCTAGCCTTAGCCTAGGGGAGCCCTAGCCTGCAGCCGAGGGGTGCCCTAGCCTGAAGGCTAGGGGAGCCCTAGCCTTAGCCTAGGGGAGCCCCAGCCTAAAGCCTAGGGGTGCCCTAGCCTGAAGGCTAGGGGAGCCCTAGCCTTAGCCTAGGGGAGCCCCAGCCTAAAGCCTACGGTGCCCTAGCCTGAAGGCTAGGGGAGCCCTAGCCTTAGCCTAGGGGAGCCCCAGCCTAAAGCCTACGGGTGCCCTAGCCTGAAGGCTAGGGGAGCCCTAGCCTTAGCCTAGGGGAGCCCCAGCCTAAAGCCTACGGGTGCCCTAGCCTGAAGGATAGGGGAGCCCTAGCCTTAGCCTAGGGGAGCCCCAGCCTAAAGCCTACGGGTGCCCTAGCCTGAAGGCTAGGGGAGCCCTAGCCTTAGCCTAGGGGAGCCCCAGCCTAAAGCCTACGGGTGCCCTAGCCTGAAGGCTAGGGGAGCCCTAGCCTTAGCCTAGGGGAGCCCCAGCCTAAAGCCTACGGGTGCCCTAGCCTGAAGGCTAGGGGAGCCCTAGCCTTAGCCTAGGGGAGCCCCAGCCTAAAGCCTACGGGTGCCCTAGCCTGAAGGCTAGGGGAGCCCTAGCCTTAGCCTAGGGGAGCCCCAGCCTAAAGCCTACGGCTGCCCTAGCCTGAAGGCTAGGGGAGCCCTAGCCTTAGCCTAGGGGAGCCCCAGCCTAAAGCCTACGGGTGCCCTAGCCTGAAGGCTAGGGGAGCCCTAGCCTTAGCCTAGGGGAGCCCCAGCCTAAAGCCTACGGGTGCCCTAACCTGAAGGCTAGGGGAGCCCTAGCATTAGCCTAGGGGAGCCCTAGCCTGCAGCCGAGGGGTGCCCAAGCCTGAAGGCTAGGGGAGCCCTAGCCTTAGCCTAGGGGAGCCCTAGCCTGCAGCCGAGGGGTGCCCTAGCCTGAAGGCTAGGGGAGCCCTAGCCTTAGCCTAGGGGAGCCCTAGCCTGAAGCCTAGGGGTGCCCTAGCCTGAAGGCTAGGGGAGCCCTAGCCTTAGCCTAGGGGAGCCCTAGTCTGAAGCCTAGGGGTGCCCTAGCCTGAAGGCTAGGGGAGCCCTAGCCTTAGCCTAGGGGAGCCCTAGCCTGAAGCCTAGGGGTGCCCTAGCCTGAAGGCTAGGGGAGCCCTAGCCTTCAGCCTAGGGGAGCCCTAGCCTGAAGGCTAGGGGAGCCCTAGCCTGAAGGCTAGGGGAGCCCTAGCCTTCAGCATAGGGGAGCCCTAGCCTGAAGGCTAGGGGAGCCCTAGCCTTCAACCGAGGGGTGCCCTAGCCTGAAGGCTAGGGGAGCCCTAGTCTTCAGCCTAGGGGAGCCCTAGCCTGAAGGCTAGGGGAGCCCTAGCCTGAAGGCTAGGGGAGCCCTAGCCTGAAGGCTAGGGGAGCCCTAGCCTTAGCCTAGGGGAGCCCTAGCCTTCAGCCTAGGGGTGCCCTAGCCTGAAGGCTAGGGGAGCCCTAGCCTTAGCCTAGGGGAGCCCTAGCCTTCAGCCTAGGGGTGCCCTAGCTGAAGGCTAGGGGAGCCCTAGCCTTAGCCTAGGGGAGCCCTAGCCTTCAGCCTAGGGGTGCCCTAGCCTGAAGGTTAGGGGAGCCCTAGCCTTAGCCTAGGGGAGCCCTAGCCTTCAGCCGAGGGGTGCCCTAGCCTGAAGGCTAGGGGAGCCCTAGGCTTAGCCTAGGGGAGCCCTAGCCTTCAGCCGAGGGGTGCCCTAGCCTGAAGGCTAGGGGAGCCCTAGCCTTAGCCTAGGGGAGCCCTAGCCTTCAGCCGAGGGGTGCCCTAGCCTGAAGGCTAGGGGAGCCCTAGCCTTAGCCTAGGGGAGCCCTAGCCTGCAGCCGAGGGGTGCCCTAGCCTGAAGGCTAGGGGAGCCCTAGCCTTAGCCTTGGGGAGCCCTAGCCTGCAGCCGAGGGGTGCCCTAGCCTGAAGGCTAGGGGAGCCCTAGCCTTAGCCTAGGGGAGCCCTAGCCTGCAGTCGAGGGGTGCCCTAGCCTGAAGGCTAGGGGAGCCCTAGCCTTAGCCTAGGGGAGCCCTAGCCTGCAGCCGAGGGGTGCCCTAGCCTGAAGGCTAGGGGAGCCCTAGTCTTAGCCTAGGGGAGCCCTAGCCTGCAGCCGAGGGGTGCCCTAGCCTGAAGGCTAGGGGAGCCCTAGCCTTAGCCTAGGGGAGCCCTAGCCTGCAGCCGAGGGGTGCCCTAGCCTGAAGGCTAGGGGAGCCCTAGCCTTAGCCTAGGGGAGCCCTAGCCTGCAGCCGAGGGGTGCCCTAGCCTGAAGGCTAGGGGAGCCCTAGCCTTAGCCTAGGGGAGCCCTAGCCTGCAGCCGAGGGGTGCCCTAGCCTGAAGGCTAGGGGAGCCCTAGCCTTAGCCTAGGGGAGCCCTAGCCTGCAGCCGAGGGGTGCCCTAGCCTGAAGGCTAGGGGAGCCCTAGCCTTAGCCTAGGGGAGCCCTAGCCTGCAGCCGAGGGGTGCCCTAGCCTGAAGGCTAGGGGAGCCCTAGCCTTAGCCTAGTTGAGCCCTAGCCTGCAGCCGAGGGGTGCCCTAGCCTGAAGGCTAGGGGAGCCCTAGCCTTAGCCTAGGGGAGCCCTAGCCTGCAGCCGAGGGGTGCCCTAGCCTGAAGGCTAGGGGAGCCCTAGCCTTAGCCTAGGGGAGCCCCAGCCTAAAGCCTAGGGGTGCCCTAGCCTGAAGGCTAGGGGAGCCCTAGCCTTAGCCTAGGGGAGCCCCAGCCTAAAGCCTACGGGTGCCCTAGCCTGAAGGCTAGGGGAGCCCTAGCCTTAGCCTAGGGGAGCCCCAGCCTAAAGCCTACGGGTGCCCTAGCCTGAAGGCTAGGGGAGCCCTAGCCTTAGCCTAGGGGAGCCCCAGCCTAAAGCCTACGGGTGCCCTAGCCTGAAGGCTAGGGGAGCCCTAGCCTTAGCCTAGGGGAGCCCCAGCCTAAAGCCTTCGGGTGCCCTAGCCTGAAGGCTAGGGGAGTCCTAGCCTTAGCCTAGGGGAGCCCCAGCCTAAAGCCTACGGGTGCCCTAGCCTGAAGGCTAGGGGAGCCCTAGCCTTAGCCTAGGGGAGCCCCAGCCTAAAGCCTACGGTGCCCTAGCCTGAAGGCTAGGGGAGCCCTAGCCTTAGCCTAGGGGAGCCCCAGCCTAAAGCCTACGGGTGCCCTAGCCTGAAGGCTAGGGGAGCCCTAGCCTTAGCCTAGGGGAGCCCCAGCCTAAAGCCTACGGGTGCCCTAGCCTGAAGGCTAGGGGAGCCCTAGCCTTAGCCTAGGGGAGCCCCAGCCTAAAGCCTACGGGTGCCCTAGCCTGAAGGCTAGGGGAGCCCTAGCCTTAGCCTAGGGGAGCCCCAGCCTAAAGCCTACGGGTGCCCTAGCCTGAAGGCTAGGGGAGCCCTAGCCTTAGCCTAGGGGAGCCCCAGCCTAAAGCCTACGGGTGCCCTAGCCTGAAGGCTAGGGGAGCCCTAGCCTTAGCCTAGGGGAGCCCCAGCCTAAAGCCTACGGGTGCCCTAGCCTGAAGGCTAGGGGAGCCCTAGCCTTAGCCTAGGGGAGCCCCAGCCTAAAGCCTACGGCTGCCCTAGCCTGAAGGCTAGGGGAGCCCTAGCCTTAGCCTAGGGGAGCCCCAGCCTAAAGCCTACGGGTGCCCTAGCCTGAAGGCTAGGGGAGCCCTAGTCTTAGCCTAGGGGAGCCCTAGCCTGCAGCCGAGGGGTGACCTAGCCTGAAGGCTAGGGGAGCCCTAGCCTTAGCCTAGGGGAGCCCTAGCCTGCAGCCGAGGGGTGCCCTAGCCTGAAGGCTAGGGGAGCCCTAGCCTTAGCCTAGGGGAGCCCTAGCCTGCAGCCGAGGCGTGCCCTAGCCTGAAGGCTAGGGGAGCCCTAGCCTTAGCCTAGGGGAGCCCTAGCCTGCAGCCGAGGGGTGCCCTAGCCTGAAGGCTAGGGGAGCCCTAGCCTTAGCCTAGGGGAGCCCTAGCCTGCAGCCGAGGGGTGCCCTAGCCTGAAGGCTAGGGGAGCCCTAGCCTTAGCCTAGGGGAGCCCTAGCCTGCAGCCGAGGGGTGCCCTAGCCTGAAGGCTAGGGGAGCCCTAGCCTTAGCCTAGGGGAGCCCTAGCCTGCAGCCGAGGGGTGCCCTAGCCTGAAGGCTAGGGGAGCCCTAGCCTTAGCCTAGGGGAGCCCTAGCCTGCAGCCGAGGGGTGCCCTAGCCTGAAGGCTAGGGGAGCCCTAGCCTTAGCCTAGGGGAGCCCCAGCCTAAAGCCTAGGGGTGCCCTAGCCTGAAGGCTAGGGGAGCCCTAGCCTTAGCCTAGGGGAGCCCCAGCCTAAAGCCTACGGTGCCCTAGCCTGAAGGCTAGGGGAGCCCTAGCCTTAGCCTAGGGGAGCCCCAGCCTAAAGCCTACGGGTGCCCTAGCCTGAAGGCTAGGGGAGCCCTAGCCTTAGCCTAGGGGAGCCCCAGCCTAAAGCCTACGGGTGCCCTAGCCTGAAGGATAGGGGAGCCCTAGCCTTAGCCTAGGGGAGCCCCAGCCTAAAGCCTACGGGTGCCCTAGCCTGAAGGCTAGGGGAGCCCTAGCCTTAGCCTAGGGGAGCCCCAGCCTAAAGCCTACGGGTGCCCTAGCCTGAAGGCTAGGGGAGCCCTAGCCTTAGCCTAGGGGAGCCCCAGCCTAAAGCCTACGGGTGCCCTAGCCTGAATGCTAGGGGAGCCCTAGCCTTAGCCTAGGGGAGCCCCAGCCTAAAGCCTACGGGTGCCCGAGCCTGAAGGCTAGGGGAGCCCTAGCCTTAGCCTAGGGGAGCCCCAGCCTAAAGCCTACGGCTGCCCTAGCCTGAAGGCTAGGGGAGCCCTAGCCTTAGCCTAGGGGAGCCCCAGCCTAAAGCCTACGGGTGCCCTAGCCTGAAGGCTAGGGGAGCCCTAGCCTTAGCCTAGGGGAGCCCCAGCCTAAAGCCTACGGGTGCCCTAACCTGAAGGCTAGGGGAGCCCTAGCATTAGCCTAGGGGAGCCCTAGCCTGCAGCCGAGGGGTGCCCTAGCCTGAAGGCTAGGGGAGCCCTAGCCTTAGCCTAGGGGAGCCCTAGCCTGCAGCCGAGGGGTGCCCTAGCCTGAAGGCTAGGGGAGCCCTAGCCTTAGCCTAGGGGAGCCCTAGCCTGAAGCCTAGGGGTGCCCTAGCCTGAAGGCTAGGGGAGCCCTAGCCTTAGCCTAGGGGAGCCCTAGTCTGAAGCCTAGGGGTGCCCTAGCCTGAAGGCTAGGGGAGCCCTAGCCTTAGCCTAGGGGAGCCCTAGCCTGAAGCCTAGGGGTGCCCTAGCCTGAAGGCTAGGGGAGCCCTAGCCTTCAGCCTAGGGGAGCCCTAGCCTGAAGGCTAGGGGAGCCCTAGCCTTCAGCATAGGGGAGCCCTAGCCTTCAACCGAGGGGTGCCCTAGCCTGAAGGCTAGGGGAGCCCTAGTCTTCAGCCTAGGGGAGCCCTAGCCTGAAGGCTAGGGGAGCCCTAGCCTGAAGGCTAGGGGAGCCCTAGCCTGAAGGCTAGGGGAGCCCTAGCCTTAGCCTAGGGGAGCCCTAGCCTTCAGCCTAGGGGTGCCCTAGCTTGAAGGCTAGGGGAGCCCTAGCCTTAGCCTAGGGGAGCCCTAGCCTTCAGCCTAGGGGTGCCCTAGCTGAAGGCTAGGGGAGCCCTAGCCTTAGCCTAGGGGAGCCCTAGCCTTCAGCCTAGGGGTGCCCTAGCCTGAAGGTTAGGGGAGCCCTAGCCTTAGCCTAGGGGAGCCCTAGCCTTCAGCCGAGGGGTGCCCTAGCCTGAAGGCTAGGGGAGCCCTAGCCTTAGCCTAGGGGAGCCCTAGCCTTCAGCCGAGGGGTGCCCTAGCCTGAAGGCTAGGGGAGCCCTAGCCTTAGCCTAGGGGAGCCCTAGCCTTCAGCCGAGGGGTGCCCTAGCCTGAAGGCTAGGGGAGCCCTAGCCTTAGCCTAGGGGAGCCCTAGCCTGCAGCCGAGGGGTGCCCTAGCCTGAAGGCTAGGGGAGCCCTAGCCTTAGCCTTGGGGAGCCCTAGCCTGCAGCCGAGGGGTGCCCTAGCCTGAAGGCTAGGGGAGCCCTAGCCTTAGCCTAGGGGAGCCCTAGCCTGCAGTCGAGGGGTGCCCTAGCCTGAAGGCTAGGGGAGCCCTAGCCTTAGCCTAGGGGAGCCCTAGCCTGCAGCCGAGGGGTGCCCTAGACTGAAGGTTAGGGGAGCCCTAGTCTTAGCCTAGGGGAGCCCTAGCCTGCAGCCGAGGGGTGCCCTAGCCTGAAGGCTAGGGGAGCCCTAGCCTTAGCCTAGGGGAGCCCTAGCCTGCAGCCGAGGGGTGCCCTAGCCTGAAGGCTAGGGGAGCCCTAGCCTTAGCCTAGGGGAGCCCTAGCCTGCAGCCGAGGGGTGCCCTAGCCTGAAGGCTAGGGGAGCCCTAGCCTTAGCCTAGGGGAGCCCTAGCCTGCAGCCGAGGGGTGCCCTAGCCTGAAGGCTAGGGGAGCCCTAGCCTTAGCCTAGGGGAGCCCTAGCCTGCAGCCGAGGGGTGTCCTAGCCTGAAGGCTAGGGGAGCCCTAGCCTTAGCCTAGGGGAGCCCTAGCCTGCAGCCGAGGGGTGCCCTAGCCTGAAGGCTAGGGGAGCCCTAGCCTTAGCCTAGTTGAGCCCTAGCCTGCAGCCGAGGGGTGCCCTAGCCTGAAGGCTAGGGGAGCCCTAGCCTTAGCCTAGGGGAGCCCTAGCCTGCAGCCGAGGGGTGCCCTAGCCTGAAGGCTAGGGGAGCCCTAGCCTTAGCCTAGGGGAGCCCCAGCCTAAAGCCTAGGGGTGCCCTAGCCTGAAGGCTAGGGGAGCCCTAGCCTTAGCCTAGGGGAGCCCCAGCCTAAAGCCTACGGGTGCCCTAGCCTGAAGGCTAGGGGAGCCCTAGCCTTAGCCTAGGGGAGCCCCAGCCTAAAGCCTACGGGTGCCCTAGCCTGAAGGCTAGGGGAGCCCTAGCCTTAGCCTAGGGGAGCCCCAGCCTAAAGCCTATGGGTGCCCTAGCCTGAAGGCTAGGGGAGCCCTAGCCTTAGCCTAGGGGAGCCCCAGCCTAAAGCCTACGGGTGCCCTAGCCTGAAGGCTAGGGGAGTCCTAGCCTTAGCCTAGGGGAGCCCCAGCCTAAAGCCTACGGGTGCCCTAGCCTGAAGGCTAGGGGAGCCCTAGCCTTAGCCTAGGGGAGCCCCAGCCTAAAGCCTACGGTGCCCTAGCCTGAAGGCTAGGGGAGCCCTAGCCTTAGCCTAGGGGAGCCCCAGCCTAAAGCCTACGGGTGCCCTAGCCTGAAGGCTAGGGGAGCCCTAGCCTTAGCCTAGGGGAGCCCCAGCCTAAAGCCTACGGGTGCCCTAGCCTGAAGGCTAGGGGAGCCCTAGCCTTAGCCTAGGGGAGCCCCAGCCTAAAGCCTACGGGTGCCCTAGCCTGAAGGCTAGGGGAGCCCTAGCCTTAGCCTAGGGGAGCCCCAGCCTAAAGCCTACGGGTGCCCTAGCCTGAAGGCTAGGGGAGCCCTAGCCTTAGCCTAGGGGAGCCCCAGCCTAAAGCCTACGGGTGCCCTAGCCTGAAGGCTAGGGGAGCCCTAGCCTTAGCCTAGGGGAGCCCCAGCCTAAAGCCTACGGGTGCCCTAGCCTGAAGGCTAGGGGAGCCCTAGCCTTAGCCTAGGGGAGCCCCAGCCTAAAGCCTACGGCTGCCCTAGCCCGAAGGCTAGGGGAGCCCTAGCCTTAGCCTAGGGGAGCCCCAGCCTAAAGCCTACGGGTGCCCTAGCCTGAAGGCTAGGGGAGCCCTAGTCTTAGCCTAGGGGAGCCCTAGCCTGCAGCCGAGGGGTGCCCTAGCCTGAAGGCTAGGGGAGCCCTAGCCTTAGCCTAGGGGAGCCCTAGCCTGCAGCCGAGGGGTGCCCTAGCCTGAAGGCTAGGGGAGCCCTAGCCTTAGCCTAGGGGAGCCCTAGCCTGCAGCCGAGGGGTGCCCTAGCCTGAAGGCTAGGGGAGCCCTAGCCTTAGCCTAGGGGAGCCCTAGCCTGCAGCCGAGGGGTGCCCTAGCCTGAAGGCTAGGGGAGCCCTAGCCTTAGCCTAGGGGAGCCCTAGCCTGCAGCCGAGGGGTGCCCTAGCCTGAAGGCTAGGGGAGCCCTAGCCTTAGCCTAGGGGAGCCCTAGCCTGCAGCCGAGGGGTGCCCTAGCCTGAAGGCTAGGGGAGCCCTAGCCTTAGCCTAGGGGAGCCCTAGCCTGCAGCCGAGGGGTGCCCTAGCCTGAAGGCTAGGGGAGCCCTAGCCTTAGCCTAGGGGAGCCCTAGCCTGCAGCCGAGGGGTGCCCTAGCCTGAAGGCTAGGGGAGCCCTAGCCTTAGCCTAGGGGAGCCCCAGCCTAAAGCCTAGGGGTGCCCTAGCCTGAAGGCTAGGGGAGCCCTAGCCTTAGCCTAGGGGAGCCCCAGCCTAAAGCCTACGGTGCCCTAGCCTGAAGGCTAGGGGAGCCCTAGCCTTAGCCTAGGGGAGCCCCAGCCTAAAGCCTACGGGTGCCCTAGCCTGAAGGATAGGGGAGCCCTAGCCTTAGCCTAGGGGAGCCCCAGCCTAAAGCCTACGGGTGCCCTAGCCTGAAGGCTAGGGGAGCCCTAGCCTTAGCCTAGGGGAGCCCCAGCCTAAAGCCTACGGGTGCCCTAGCCTGAAGGCTAGGGGAGCCCTAGCCTTAGCCTAGGGGAGCCCCAGCCTAAAGCCTACGGGTGCCCTAGCCTGAAGGCTAGGGGAGCCCTAGCCTTAGCCTAGGGGAGCCCCAGCCTAAAGCCTACGGGTGCCCTAGCCTGAAGGCTAGGGGAGCCCTAGCCTTAGCCTAGGGGATCCCCAGCCTAAAGCCTACGGCTGCCCTAGCCTGAAGGCTAGGGGAGCCCTAGCCTTAGCCTAGGGGAGCCCCAGCCTAAAGCCTACGGGTGCCCTAGCCTGAAGGCTAGGGGAGCCCTAGCCTTAGCCTAGGGGAGCCCCAGCCTAAAGCCTACGGGTGCCCTAACCTGAAGGCTAGGGGAGCCCTAGCATTAGCCTAGGGGAGCCCTAGCCTGCAGCCGAGGGGTGCCCTAGCCTGAAGGCTAGGGGAGCCCTAGCCTTAGCCTAGGGGAGCCCTAGCCTGCAGCCGAGGGGTGCCCTAGCCTGAAGGCTAGGGGAACCCTAGCCTTAGCCTAGGGGAGCCCTAGCCTGCAGCCGAGGGGTGCCCCAGCCTGAAGGCTAGGGGAGCCCTAGCCTTAGCCTAGGGGAGCCCTAGCCTGCAGCCGAGGGGTGCCCCAGCCTGAAGGCTAGGGGAGCCCTAGCCTTAGCCTAGGGGAGCCCTAGCCTGCAGCCGAGGGGTGCCCCATCCTGAAGGCTAGGGGAGCCCTAGCCATAGCCTAGGGGAGCCCTAGCCTGCAGCCGAGGGGTGCCCCAGCCTGAAGGCTAGGGGAGCCCTAGCCTGAAGGCTAGGGGAGCCCTAGCCTTAGCCTAGGGGAGCCCCAGCCTAAAGCCTAGGGGTGCCCTAGGCTGAAGGCTAAGGGAGCCCTAGCCTTAGCCTAGGGGAGCCCCAGCCTAAAGCCTAGGGGTGCCCTAGGCTGAAGGCTAGGGGAGCCCTAGCCTTAGCCTAGGGGAGCCCCAGCCTAAAGCCTAGGGGTGCCCTAGGCGGAAGGCTAGGGGAGCCCTAGCCTTAGCCTAGGGGAGCCCCAGCCTAAAGCCTAGGGGTGCCCTAGGCTGAAGGCTAGGGGAGCCCTAGCCTTAGCCTAGGGGAGCCCCAGCCTAAAGCCTAGGGGTGCCCTAGGCTGAAGGCTAGGGGAGCCCTAGCCTTAGCCTAGGGGAGCCACAGCCTAAAGCCTAGGGGTGCCCTAGCCTGAAGGCTAGGGGAGCCCTAGCCTTAGCCTAGGGGAGCCCCAGCCTAAAGCCTACGGGTGCCCTAGCCTGAAGGCTAGGGGAGCCCTAGCCTTAGCCTAGGGGAGCCCCAGCCTAAAGCCTACGGGTGCCCTAGCCTGAAGGCTAGGGGAGCCCTAGCCTTAGCCTAGGGGAGCCCCAGCCTAAAGCCTACGGGTGCCCTAGCCTGAAGGCTAGGGGAGCCCTAGCCTTAGCCTAGGGGAGCCCCAGCCTAAAGCCTACGGGTGCCCTAGCCTGAAAGCTAGGGGAGCCCTAGCCTTAGCCTAGGGGAGCCCCAGCCTAAAGCCTACGGGTGCCCTAGCCTGAAGGCTAGGGGAGCCCTAGCCTTAGCCTAGGGGAGCCCCAGCCTAAAGCCTACGGGTGCCCTAGCCTGAAGGCTAGGGGAGCCCTAGCCTTAGCCTAGGGGAGCCCCAGCCTAAAGCCTACGGGTGCCCTAGCCTGAAGGCTAGGGGAGCCCTAGCCTTAGCCTAGGGGAGCCCCAGCCTAAAGCCTACGGGTGCCCTAGCCTGAAGGCTAGGGGAGCCCTAGCCTTAGCCTAGGGGAGCCCCAGCCTAAAGCCTACGGGTGCCCTAGCCTGAAGGCTAGGGGAGCCCTATCCTTAGCCTAGGGGAGCCCCAGCCTAAAGCCTACGGGTGCCCTAGCCTGAAGGCTAGGGGAGCCCTAGCCTTAGCCTAGGGGAGCCCCAGCCTAAAGCCTACGGGTGCCCTAGCCTGAAGGCTAGGGGAGCCCTAGCCTTAGCCTAGGGGAGCCCCAGCCTAAAGCCTACGGGTGCCCTAGCCTGAAGGCTAGGGGAGCCCTAGCCTTAGCCTAGGGGAGCCCCAGCCTAAAGCCTACGGGTGCCCTAGCATGAAGGCTAGGGGAGCCCTAGCCTTAGCCTAGGGGAGCCCCAGCCTAAAGCCTACGGGTGCCCTAGCCTGAAGGCTAGGGGAGCCCTAGCCTTAGCCTATGGGAGCCCCAGCCTAAAGCCTACGGGTGCCCTTGCCTGAAGGCTAGTGGAGCCCTAGTCTTAGCCTAGGGGAGCCCCAGCCTAAAGCCTACGGGTGCCCTAACCTGAAGGCTAGGGGAGCCCTAGCCTTAGCCTAGGGGAGCCCCAGACTAAAGCCTACGGGTGCCATAGCCTGTAGGCTAGGGGAGCCCTGGCCTTAGCCTAGGGGAGCCCCAGCCTAAAGCCTACGGGTGCCCTAGCCTGAAGGCTAGGGGAGCCCTAGCCTTAGCCTAGGGGAGCCCCAGCCTAAAGCCTACGGGTGCCCTAGCCTGAAGGCTAGGGGAGCCCTAGCCTTAGCCTAGGGGAGCCCCAGCCTAAAGCCTACGGGTGCCCTAGCCTGAAGGCTAGGGGAGCCCTAGCCTTAGCCTAGGGGAGCCCCAGCCTAAAGCCTACGGGTGCCCTAGCCTGAAGGCTAGGGGAGCCCTAGCCTTAGCCTAGGGGAGCCCCAGCCTAAAGCCTACGGGTGCCCTAGCCTGAAGGCTAGGGGAGCCCTAGCCTTAGCCTAGGGGAGCCCCAGCCTAAAGCCTACGGGTGCCCTAGCCTGAAGGCTAGGGGAGCCCTAGCCTTAGCCTAGGGGAGCCCCAGCCTAAAGCCTACGGGTGCCCTAGCCTGAAGGCTAGGGGAGCCCTAGCCTTAGCCTAGGGGAGCCCTAGCCTTAGCCTAGGGGAGCCTAAAGCCTACGGGTGCCCTAGCCTGAAGGCTAGGAGAGCCCTAGCCTTAGCCTAGGGGAGCCCTAGCCTGAAGCCTAGGGGTGCCCTAGCCTGAAGGCTAGGGGAGCCCTAGCCTTAGCCTAGGGGAGCCCTAGCCTGAAGCCTAGGGGTGCCCTAGCCTGAAGGCTAGGGGAGCCCTAGCCTTAGCCTAGGGGAGCCCTAGCCTGAAGCCTAGGGGTGCCCTAGCCTGAAGGCTAGGGGAGCCCTAGCCTTAGCCTAGGGGAGCCCTAGCCTGAAGCCTACGGGTGCCCGAGCCTGAAGGCTAGGGGAGCCCTAGCCTTAGCCTAGGGGAGCCCCAGCCTGAAGCCTAGGGGTGCCCTAGCCTGAAGGCTAGGGGAGCCTTAGCCTTAGCCTAGGGGAACCCCAGCCTGAAGCCTAGGGGTGCCCTAGCCTGAAGGCTAGGGGAGCCCTAGTCTTAGCCTAGGGGAGCCCCAGCCTGAAGCCTACGGGTGCCCTAGCCTGAAGGCTAGGGGAGCCCTAGCCTTAGCCTAGGGGAGCCCCAGCCTGAAGCCTACGGGTGCCCTAGCCTGAAGGCTAGGGGAGCCCTAGCCTTAGCCTAGGGGAGCCCCAGCCTGAAGCCTACGGGTGCCCTAGCCTGAAGGCTAGGGGAGCCCTAGCCTTAGCCTAGGGGAGCCCCAGCCTGAAGCCTACGGGTGCCCTAGCCTGAAGGCTAGGGGAGCCCTAGCCTTAGCCTAGGGGAGCCCCAGCCTGAAGCCTACGGGTGCCCTAGCCTGAAGGCTAGGGGAGCCCTAGCCTTAGCCTAGGGGAGCCACAGCCTGAAGCCTACGGGTGCCCTAGCCTGAAGGCTAGGGGAGCCCTAGCCTTAGCCTAGGGGAGCCCCAGGCTGAAGCCTACGGGTGCCCTAGCCTGAAGGCTAGGGGAGCCCTAGCCTTAGCCTAGGTGAACCCCAGCCTGAAGCCTACGGGTGCCCTAGCCTGAAGGCTAGGGGAGCCCTAGCCTTAGCCTAGGGGAGCCCCAGCCTGAAGCCTACGGGTGCCCTAGCCTGAAGGCTAGGGGAGCCCTAGCCTTAGCCTAGGGGAGCCCCAGCCTGAAACCTACGGGTGCCCTAGCCTGAAGGCTAGGGGAGCCCTAGCCTTAGCCTAGGGGAGCCCCAGCCTGAAGCCTACGGGTGCCCTAGCCTGAAGGCTAGGGGAGCCCTAGCCTTAGCCTAGGGGAGCCCCAGCCTGAAGCCTACGGGTGCCCTAGCCTGAAGGCTAGGGGAGCCCTAGCCTTAGCCTAGGGGAGCCCCAGCCTGAAGCCTACGGGTGCCCTAGCCTGAAGGCTAGCGGAGCCCTAGCCTTAGCCTAGGGGAGCCCCAGCCTGAAGCCTACGGGTGCCCTAGCCTGAAGGCTAGGGGAGCCCTAGCCTTAGCCTAGGGGAGCCCCAGCCTGAAGCCTACGGGTGCCCTAGCCTGAAGGCTAGGGGAGCCCTAGCCTTAGCCTAGGGGAGCCCCAGCCTGAAGCCTACGGGTGCCCAAGCCTGAAGGCTAGGGGAGCCCTAGCCTTAGCCTAGGGGAGCCCCAGCCTGAAGCCTACGGGTGCCCTAGCCTGAAGGCTAGGGGAGCCCTAGCCTTAGCCTAGGGGAGCCCCAGCCTGAAGCCTACGGGTGCCCTAGCCTGAAGGCTAGGGGAGCCCTAGCCTTAGCCTAGGGGAGCCCCAGCCTGAAGCCTACGGGTGCCCTAGCCTGAAGGCTAGGGGAGCCCTAGCCTTAGCCTAGGGGAGCCCCAGCCTGAAGCCTACGGGTGCCCTAGCCTGAAGGCTAGGGGAGCCCTAGCCTTAGCCTAGGGGAGCCCCAGCCTGAAGCCTACGGGTGCCCTAGCCTGAAGGCTAGGGGAGCCCTAGCCTTAGCCTAGGGGAGCCCCAGCCTGAAGCCTACGGGTGCCCTAGCCTGAAGGCTAGGGGAGCCCTAGCCTTAGCCTAGGGGAGCCCCAGCCTGAAGCCTACGGGTGCCCTAGCCTGAAGGCTAGGGGAGCCCTAGCCTTAGCCTAGGGGAGCCCCAGGCTGAAGCCTACGGGTGCCCTAGCCTGAAGGCTAGGGGAGCCCTAGCCTTAGCCTAGGGGAGCCCCAGCCTGAAGCCTACGGGTGCCCTAGCCTGAAGGCTAGGGGAGCCCTAGCCTTAGCCTAGGGGAGCTCCAGCCTGAAGCCTACGGGTGCCCTAGCCTGAAGGCTGGGGAGCCCTAGCCTTAGCCTAGGGGAGCCTGAAGCCTACGGGTGCCCTAGCCTGAAGGCTAGGGGAGCCCTAGCCTTAGCCTAGGGGAGCCCTAGCCTAAAGCCTAGGGGTGCCCTAGCCTAAAGCCTAGGGGAGCCCTAGCCTTAGCCTAGGGTAGCCTAAAGCATAGGGGTGCCCTAGCCTGAAGGCTAGGGGAGCCCTAGCCTTAGCCTAGGGGAGCCCTAGCCTAAAGCCTAGGGGTGCCCTAGCCTGAAGGCTAGGGGAGCCCTAGCCTTAGCCTAGGGGAGCCTAAAGACTAGGGGTGCCCTAGCCTGAAGGCTAGGGGAGCCCTAGCCTTAGCCTAGGGGAGCCCTAGCCTAAAGCCTAGGGGTGCCCTAGCCTGAAGGCTAGGGGAGCCCTAACCTTAGCCTAGGGGAGCCTAAAGCCTAGGGGTGCCCTAGCCTTAAGGCTAGTGGAGCCCTAGCCTTACCCTGGGGAGCCCTAGCCTAAAGCCTAGGGGTGCCCTAGCCTGAAGGCTAGGGGAGCCCTAGCCTTAGCCTAGGGGAGCCTAAAGCCTAGGGGTGCCCTAGCCTGAAGGCTAGGGGAGCCCTAGCCTTAGCCTAGGGGAGCCTAAAGCCTAGGGGTGCCCTAGCCTGAAGGCTAGGGGAGCCCTAGCCTTAGCCTAAGGGAGCCTAAAGCCTTGGGGTGCCCTAGCCTGAAGGCTAGGGGAGCCCTAGCCTTAGCCTAGGGGAGCCTAAAGCCTAGGGGTGCCCTAGCCTGAAGGCTAGGGGAGCCCTAGCCTTAGCCTAGGGGAGCCCTAACCTAAAGCCTAGGGGTGCCCTAGCCTGAAGGCTAGGGGAGCCCTAGCCTTAGCCTAGGGGAGCCTAAAGACTAGGGGTGCCCTAGCCTGAAGGCTAAGGGAGCTCTAGCCTTAGCCTAGGGGAGCCTAAAGCCTAGGGGTGCCCTAACCTGAAGGCTAGGGGAGCCCTAGCCTTAGCCTTGGGGAGCCTAAAGCCTAGGGGTGCCCTAGCCTGTAGGCTAGGGGAGCCCTAGCCTTAGCCTAGGGGAGCCCTAGCCTAAAGCCTAGGGGTGCCCTAGCCTGAAGGCTAGGGGAGCCCTAGTCTTAGCCTAGGGGAGCCTAAAGCCTTGTGGTGACCTAGCCTGAAGGCTAGGGGAGCCCTAGCCTTAGCCTAGGGGAGCCTAAAGCCTAGGGGTGCCCTTGCCTGAAGGCTAGGGGAGCCCTAGCCTTAGCCTAGGGGAGCCTAAAGCCTAGGGGGGCCCTAGCCTGAAGGCTAGGGGAGCCCTAGCCTTAGCCTAGGGGAGCCTAAAGCGTAGGGGTGCCCTAGCCTGAAGGCTAGGGGAGCCCTAGCCTTAGCCTAGGGGAGCCTAAAGCCTAGGGGTGCCCTAGCCTGAAGGCTAGGGGAGCCCTAGCCTTAGCCTAGGGTAGCCCTAGCCTAAGCCTAGGGGAGCCTAAAGCCTAGGGGTGCCCTAGCCTGAAGGCTAGGGGAGCCCTAGCCTTAGCCTAGGGGAGCCTAAAGCCTAGGGATGCCCTAGCCAGAAGGCTAGGGGAGCCCTAGCCTTAGCCTAGGGGAGCCTAAAGCCTAGGGGTGCCCTAGCCTGAAGGCTAGGGGAGCCCTAGCCTTAGCCTAGGGGAGCCCTAGCCTAAAGCCTAGGGGTGCCCTAGCCTGAAGGCTAGGGGAGCCCTAGCCTTAGCCTAGGGGAGCCTAAAGCCTAGGGGTGCCCTAGCCTGAAGGCTAGGGGAGCCCTAGCCTTAGCCTTGGGGTGCCTAAAGCCTAGGGGTGCCCTAGCCTGAAGGCTAGGGGAGCCCTAGACTTAGCCAAAGGGAGCCTAAAGCCTAGGGGTGCCCTAGCCTGAAGGCTAGGGGAGCCCTAGCCTTAGCCTAGGGGAGCCTAAAGCCTAGGGGTGCCCTAGCCTGAAGGCTAAGGGAGCCCTAGCCTTAGCCTAGGGGAGCCTAAAGCCTAGGGGTGCCCTAGCCTGAAGGCTAGGGGAGCTCTAGCCTTAGCGTAAGGGAGCCTAAAGCCTAGGGGTGCCCTAACCTGAAGGCTAGGGGAGCCCTAGCCTTAGCCTAGGGGAGCCTAAAGCCTAGGGGTGCCCTAGCCTGAAGGCTAGGGGAGCCCTAGCCTTAGCCTAGGGGAGCCCTAGCCTAAAGCCTAGGGGTGCCCTAGCCTGAAGGCTAGGGGAGCCCTAGCCTTAGCCTAGGGGAGCCTAAAGCCTACGGGTGCCCTAGCCTGAAGGCTAGGGGAGCCCTAGCCTTAGCCTAGGGGAGCCCCAGCCTGAAGCCTACGGGTGCCCTAGCCTGAAGGCTAGGGGAGCCCTAGCCTTAGCCTAGGGGAGCCCCAGCCTGAAGCCTACGGGTGCCCTAGCCTGAAGGCTAGGGGAGCCCTAGCCTTAGCCTAGGGGAGCCCCAGCCTGAAACCTACGGGTGCCCTAGCCTGAAGGCTAGGGGAGCCCTAGCCTTAGCCTAGGGGAGCCACAGCCTGAAGCCTACGGGTGCCCTAGCCTGAAGGCTAGGGGAGCCCTAGCCTTAGCCTAGGGGAGCCCCAGGCTGAAGCCTACGGGTGCCCTAGCCTGAAGGCTAGGGGAGCCCTAGCCTTAGCCTAGGTGAACCCCAGCCTGAAGCCTACGGGTGCCCTAGCCTGAAGGCTAGGGGAGCCCTAGCCTTAGCCTAGGGGAGCCCCAGCCTGAAGCCTACGGGTGCCCTAGCCTGAAGGCTAGGGGAGCCCTAGCCTTAGCCTAGGGGAGCCCCTGCCTGAAACCTACGGGTGCCCTAGCCTGAAGGCTAGGGGAGCCCTAGCCTTAGCCTAGGGGAGCCCCAGCCTGAAGCCTACGGGTGCCCTAGCCTGAAGGCTAGGGGAGCCCTAGCCTTAGCCTAGGGGAGCCCCAGCCTGAAGCCTACGGGTGCCCTAGCATGAAGGCTAGGGGAGCCCTAGCCTTAGCCTAGGGGAGCCCCAGCCTGAAGCCTAAGGGTGCCCTAGCCTGAAGGCTAGCGGAGCCCTAGCCTTAGCCTAGGGGAGCCCCAGCCTGAAGCCTACGGGTGCCCTAGCCTGAAGGCTAGGGGAGCCCTAGCCTTAGCCTAGGGGAGCCCCAACCTGAAGCCTACGGGTGCCCTAGCCTGAAGGCTAGGGGAGCCCTAGCCTTAGCCTAGGGGAGCCCCAGCCTGAAGCCTACGGGTGCCCAAGCCTGAAGGCTAGGGGAGCCCTAGCCTTAGCCTAGGGGAGCCCCAGCCTGAAGCCTACGGGTGCCCTAGCCTGAAGGCTAGGGGAGCCCTAGCCTTAGCCTAGGGGAGCCCCAGCCTGAAGCCTACGGGTGCCCTAGCCTGAAGGCTAGGGGAGCCCTAGCCTTAGCCTAGGGGAGCCCCAGCCTGAAGCCTACGGGTGCCCTAGCCTGAAGGCTAGGGGAGCCCTAACCTTAGCCTAGGGGAGCCCCAGCCTGAAGCCTACGGGTGCCCTAGCCTGAAGGCTAGGGGAGCCCTAGCCTTAGCCTAGGGGAGCCCCAGCCTGAAGCCTACGGGTGCCCTAGCCTGAAGGCTAGGGGAGCCCTAGCCTTAGCCTAGTGGAGCCCCAGCCTGAAGCCTACGGGTGCCCTAGCCTGAAGGCTAGGGGAGCCCTAGCCTTAGCCTAGGGGAGCCCCAGCCCGAAGCCTACGGGTGCCCTAGCCTGAAGGCTAGGGGAGCCCTAGCCTTAGCCTAGGGGAGCCCCAGCCTGAAGCCTACGGGTGCCCTAGCCTGAAGGCTAGGGGAGCCCTAGCCTTAGCCTAGGGGAGCCCCAGCCTGAAGCCTACGGGTGCCCTAGCCTGAAGGCTAGGGGAGCCCTAGCCTTAGCCTAGGGGAGCTCCAGCCTGAAGCCTACGGGTGCCCTAGCCTGAAGGCTAGGGGAGCCCTAGCCTTAGCCTAGGGGAGCCTGAAGCCTACGGGTGCCCTAGCCTGAAGGCTAGGGGAGCCCTAGCCTTAGCCTAGGGGAGCCCTAGCCTAAAGCCTAGGGGTGCCCTAGCCTAAAGCCTAGGGGAGCCCTAGCCTTAGCCTAGGGTAGCCTAAAGCGTAGGGGTGCCCTAGCCTGAAGGCTAGGGGAGCCCTAGCCTTAGCCTAGGGGAGCCCTAGCCTAAAGCCTAGGGGTGCCCTAGCCTGAAGGCTAGGGGAGCCCTAGCCTTAGCCTAGGGGAGCCTAAAGACTAGGGGTGCCCTAGCCTGAAGGCTAGGGGAGCCCTAGCCTTAGCCTAGGGGAGCCCTAGCCTAAAGCCTAGGGGTGCCCTAGCCTGAAGGCTAGGGGAGCCCTAACCTTAGCCTAGGGGAGCCTAAAGCCTAGGGGTGCCCTAGCCTTAAGGCTAGTGGAGCCCTAGCCTTACCCTGGGGAGCCCTAGCCTAAAGCCTAGGGGTGCCCTAGCCTGAAGGCAAGGGGAGCCCTAGCCTTAGCCTAGGGGAGCCTAAAGCCTAGGGGTGCCCTAGCCTGAAGGCTAGGGGAGCCCTAGCCTTAGCCTAGGGGAGCCTAAAGCCTAGGGGTGCCCTAGCCTGAAGGCTAGGGGAGCCCTGGCCTTAGCCTAAGGGAGCCTAAAGCCTTGGGGTGCCCTAGCCTGAAGGCTAGGGGAGCCCTAGCCTTAGCCTAGGGGAGCCTAAAGCCTAGGGGTGCCCTAGCCTGAAGGCTAGGGGAGCCCTAGCCTTAGCCTAGGGGAGCCCTAACCTAAAGCCTAGGGGTGCCCTAGCCTGAAGGCTAGGGGAGCCCTAGCCTTAGCCTAGGGGAGCCTAAAGACTAGGGGTGCCCTAGCCTGAAGGCTAAGGGAGCTCTAGCCTTAGCCTAGGGGAGCCTAAAGCCTAGGGGTGCCCTAACCTGAAGGCTAGGGGAGCCCTAGCCTTAGCCTTGGGGAGCCTAAAGCCTAGGGGTGCCCTAGCCTGTAGGCTAGGGGAGCCCTAGCCTTAGCCTAGGGGAGCCCTAGCCTAAAGCCTAGGGGTGCCCTAGCCTGAAGGCTAGGGGAGCCCTAGTCTTAGCCTAGGGGAGCCTAAAGCCTAGTGGTGCCCTAGCCTGAAGGCTAGGGGAGCCCTAGCCTTAGCCTAGGGGAGCCTAAAGCCTAGGTGTGCCCTAGCCTGAAGGCTAGGGGAGCCCTAGCCTTAGCCTAGGGGAGCCTAAAGCCTAGGGGTGCCCTAGCCTGAAGGCTAGGGGAGCCCTAGCCTTAGCCTAGGGGAGCCTAAAGCGTAGGGGTGCCCTAGCCTGAAGGCTAGGGGAGCCCTAGCCTTAGCCTAGGGGAGCCTAAAGCCTAGGGGTGCCCTAGCCTGAAGGCTAGGGGAGCCCTAGCCTTAGCCTAGGGTAGCCCTAGCCTTAGCCTAGGGGAGCCTAAAGCCTAGGGGTGCCCTAGCCTGAAGGCTAGGGGAGCCCTAGCCTTAGCCTAGGGGAGCCTAAAGCCTAGGGATGCCCTAGCCTGAAGGCTAGGGGAGCCCTAGCCTTAGCCTAGGGGAGCCTAAAGCCTAGGGGTGCCCTAGCCTGAAGGCTAGGGGAGCCCTAGCCTTAGCCTAGGGGAGCCCTAACCTAAAGCCTAGGGGTGCCCTAGCCTGAAGGCTAGGGGAGCCCTAGCCTTAGCCTAGGGGAGCCTAAAGCCTAGGGGTGCCCTAGCCTGAAGGCTAGGGGAGCCCTAGCCTTAGCCTAGGGGAGCCCTAACCTAAAGCCTAGGGGTGCCCTAGCCTGAAGGCTAGGGGAGCCCTAGCCTTAGCCTAGGGGAGCCTAAAGACTAGGGGTGCCCTAGCCTGAAGGCTAAGGGAGCTCTAGCCTTAGCCTAGGGGAGCCTAAAGCCTAGGGGTGCCCTAACCTGAAGGCTAGGGGAGCCCTAGCCTTAGCCTTGGGGAGCCTAAAGCCTAGGGGTGCCCTAGCCTGTAGGCTAGGGGAGCCCTAGCCTTAGCCTAGGGGAGCCCTAGCCTAAAGCCTAGGGGTGCCCTAGCCTGAAGGCTAGGGGAGCCCTAGTCTTAGCCTAGGGGAGCCTAAAGCCTTGTGGTGACCTAGCCTGAAGGCTAGGGGAGCCCTAGCCTTAGCCTAGGGGAGCCTAAAGCCTAGGGGTGCCCTTGCCTGAAGGCTAGGGGAGCCCTAGCCTTAGCCTAGGGGAGCCTAAAGCCTAGGGGGGCCCTAGCCTGAAGGCTAGGGGAGCCCTAGCCTTAGCCTAGGGGAGCCTAAAGCGTAGGGGTGCCCTAGCCTGAAGGCTAGGGGAGCCCTAGCCTTAGCCTAGGGGAGCCTAAAGCCTAGGGGTGCCCTAGCCTGAAGGCTAGGGGAGCCCTAGCCTTAGCCTAGGGTAGCCCTAGCCTAAGCCTAGGGGAGCCTAAAGCCTAGGGGTGCCCTAGCCTGAAGGCTAGGGGAGCCCTAGCCTTAGCCTAGGGGAGCCTAAAGCCTAGGGATGCCCTAGCCAGAAGGCTAGGGGAGCCCTAGCCTTAGCCTAGGGGAGCCTAAAGCCTAGGGGTGCCCTAGCCTGAAGGCTAGGGGAGCCCTAGCCTTAGCCTAGGGGAGCCCTAGCCTAAAGCCTAGGGGTGCCCTAGCCTGAAGGCTAGGGGAGCCCTAGCCTTAGCCTAGGGGAGCCTAAAGCCTAGGGGTGCCCTAGCCTGAAGGCTAGGGGAGCCCTAGCCTTAGCCTTGGGGTGCCTAAAGCCTAGGGGTGCCCTAGCCTGAAGGCTAGGGGAGCCCTAGACTTAGCCAAAGGGAGCCTAAAGCCTAGGGGTGCCCTAGCCTGAAGGCTAGGGGAGCCCTAGCCTTAGCCTAGGGGAGCCTAAAGCCTAGGGGTGCCCTAGCCTGAAGGCTAAGGGAGCCCTAGCCTTAGCCTAGGGGAGCCTAAAGCCTAGGGGTGCCCTAGCCTGAAGGCTAGGGGAGCTCTAGCCTTAGCGTAAGGGAGCCTAAAGCCTAGGGGTGCCCTAACCTGAAGGCTAGGGGAGCCCTAGCCTTAGCCTAGGGGAGCCTAAAGCCTAGGGGTGCCCTAGCCTGAAGGCTAGGGGAGCCCTAGCCTTAGCCTAGGGGAGCCCTAGCCTAAAGCCTAGGGGTGCCCTAGCCTGAAGGCTAGGGGAGCCCTAGCCTTAGCCTAGGGGAGCCTAAAGCCTACGGGTGCCCTAGCCTGAAGGCTAGGGGAGCCCTAGCCTTAGCCTAGGGGAGCCCCAGCCTGAAGCCTACGGGTGCCCTAGCCTGAAGGCTAGGGGAGCCCTAGCCTTAGCCTAGGGGAGCCCCAGCCTGAAGCCTACGGGTGCCCTAGCCTGAAGGCTAGGGGAGCCCTAGCCTTAGCCTAGGGGAGCCCCAGCCTGAAACCTACGGGTGCCCTAGCCTGAAGGCTAGGGGAGCCCTAGCCTTAGCCTAGGGGAGCCACAGCCTGAAGCCTACGGGTGCCCTAGCCTGAAGGCTAGGGGAGCCCTAGCCTTAGCCTAGGGGAGCCCCAGGCTGAAGCCTACGGGTGCCCTAGCCTGAAGGCTAGGGGAGCCCTAGCCTTAGCCTAGGTGAACCCCAGCCTGAAGCCTACGGGTGCCCTAGCCTGAAGGCTAGGGGAGCCCTAGCCTTAGCCTAGGGGAGCCCCAGCCTGAAGCCTACGGGTGCCCTAGCCTGAAGGCTAGGGGAGCCCTAGCCTTAGCCTAGGGGAGCCCCAGCCTGAAACCTACGGGTGCCCTAGCCTGAAGGCTAGGGGAGCCCTAGCCTTAGCCTAGGGGAGCCCCAGCCTGAAGCCTACGGGTGCCCTAGCCTGAAGGCTAGGGGAGCCCTAGCCTTAGCCTAGGGGAGCCCCAGCCTGAAGCCTACGGGTGCCCTAGCATGAAGGCTAGGGGAGCCCTAGCCTTAGCCTAGGGGAGCCCCAGCCTGAAGCCTAAGGGTGCCCTAGCCTGAAGGCTAGCGGAGCCCTAGCCTTAGCCTAGGGGAGCCCCAGCCTGAAGCCTACGGGTGCCCTAGCCTGAAGGCTAGGGGAGCCCTAGCCTTAGCCTAGGGGAGCCCCAACCTGAAGCCTACGGGTGCCCTAGCCTGAAGGCTAGGGGAGCCCTAGCCTTAGCCTAGGGGAGCCCCAGCCTGAAGCCTACGGGTGCCCAAGCCTGAAGGCTAGGGGAGCCCTAGCCTTAGCCTAGGGGAGCCCCAGCCTGAAGCCTACGGGTGCCCTAGCCTGAAGGCTAGGGGAGCCCTAGCCTTAGCCTAGGGGAGCCCCAGCCTGAAGCCTACGGGTGCCCTAGCCTGAAGGCTAGGGGAGCCCTAGCCTTAGCCTAGGGGAGCCCCAGCCTGAAGCCTACGGGTGCCCTAGCCTGAAGGCTAGGGGAGCCCTAGCCTTAGCCTAGGGGAGCCCCAGCCTGAAGCCTACGGGTGCCCTAGCCTGAAGGCTAGGGGAGCCCTAGCCTTAGCCTAGGGGAGCCCCAGCCTGAAGCCTACGGGTGCCCTAGCCTGAAGGCTAGGGGAGCCCTAGCCTTAGCCTAGTGGAGCCCCAGCCTGAAGCCTACGGGTGCCCTAGCCTGAAGGCTAGGGGAGCCCTAGCCTTAGCCTAGGGGAGCCCCAGCCTGAAGCCTACGGGTGCCCTAGCCTGAAGGCTAGGGGAGCCCTAGCCTTAGCCTAGGGGAGCCCCAGCCTGAAGCCTACGGGTGCCCTAGCCTGAAGGCTAGGGGAGCCCTAGCCTTAGCCTAGGGGAGCCCCAGCCTGAAGCCTACGGGTGCCCTAGCCTGAAGGCTAGGGGAGCCCTAGCCTTAGCCTAGGGGAGCTCCAGCCTGAAGCCTACGGGTGCCCTAGCCTGAAGGCTAGGGGAGCACTAGCCTTAGCCTAGGGGAGCCTGAAGCCTACGGGTGCCCTAGCCTGAAGGCTAGGGGAGCCCTAGCCTTAGCCTAGGGGAGCCCTAGCCTAAAGCCTAGGGGTGCCCTAGCCTAAAGCCTAGGGGAGCCCTAGCCTTAGCCTAGGGTAGCCTAAAGCGTAGGGGTGCCCTAGCCTGAAGGCTAGGGGAGCCCTAGCCTTAGCCTAGGGGAGCCCTAGCCTAAAGCCTAGGGGTGCCCTAGCCTGAAGGCTAGGGGAGCCCTAGCCTTAGCCTAGGGGAGCCTAAAGACTAGGGGTGCCCTAGCCTGAAGGCTAGGGGAGCCCTAGCCTTAGCCTAGGGGAGCCCTAGCCTAAAGCCTAGGGGTGCCCTAGCCTGAAGGCTAGGGGAGCCCTAACCTTAGCCTAGGGGAGCCTAAAGCCTAGGGGTGCCCTAGCCTTAAGGCTAGTGGAGCCCTAGCCTTACCCTGGGGAGCCCTAGCCTAAAGCCTAGGGGTGCCCTAGCCTGAAGGCAAGGGGAGCCCTAGCCTTAGCCTAGGGGAGCCTAAAGCCTAGGGGTGCCCTAGCCTGAAGGCTAGGGGAGCCCTAGCCTTAGCCTAGGGGAGCCTAAAGCCTAGGGGTGCCCTAGCCTGAAGGCTAGGGGAGCCCTGGCCTTAGCCTAAGGGAGCCTAAAGCCTTGGGGTGCCCTAGCCTGAAGGCTAGGGGAGCCCTAGCCTTAGCCTAGGGGAGCCTAAAGCCTAGGGGTGCCCTAGCCTGAAGGCTAGGGGAGCCCTAGCCTTAGCCTAGGGGAGCCCTAACCTAAAGCCTAGGGGTGCCCTAGCCTGAAGGCTAGGGGAGCCCTAGCCTTAGCCTAGGGGAGCCTAAAGACTAGGGGTGCCCTAGCCTGAAGGCTAAGGGAGCTCTAGCCTTAGCCTAGGGGAGCCTAAAGCCTAGGGGTGCCCTAACCTGAAGGCTAGGGGAGCCCTAGCCTTAGCCTTGGGGAGCCTAAAGCCTAGGGGTGCCCTAGCCTGTAGGCTAGGGGAGCCCTAGCCTTAGCCTAGGGGAGCCCTAGCCTAAAGCCTAGGGGTGCCCTAGCCTGAAGGCTAGGGGAGCCCTAGTCTTAGCCTAGGGGAGCCTAAAGCCTAGTGGTGCCCTAGCCTGAAGGCTAGGGGAGCCCTAGCCTTAGCCTAGGGGAGCCTAAAGCCTAGGGGTGCCCTAGCCTGAAGGCTAGGGGAGCCCTAGCCTTAGCCTAGGGGAGCCTAAAGCCTAGGGGTGCCCTAGCCTGAAGGCTAGGGGAGCCCTAGCCTTAGCCTAGGGGAGCCTAAAGCGTAGGGGTGCCCTAGCCTGAAGGCTAGGGGAGCCCTAGCCTTAGCCTAGGGGAGCCTAAAGCCTAGGGGTGCCCTAGCCTGAAGGCTAGGGGAGCCCTAGCCTTAGCCTAGGGTAGCCCTAGCCTTAGCCTAGGGGAGCCTAAAGCCTAGGGGTGCCCTAGCCTGAAGGCTAGGGGAGCCCTAGCCTTAGCCTAGGGGAGCCTAAAGCCTAGGGATGCCCTAGCCTGAAGGCTAGGGGAGCCCTAGCCTTAGCCTAGGGGAGCCTAAAGCCTAGGGGTGCCCTAGCCTGAAGGCTAGGGGAGCCCTAGCCTTAGCCTAGGGGAGCCCTAACCTAAAGCCTAGGGGTGCCCTAGCCTGAAGGCTAGGGGAGCCCTAGCCTTAGCCTAGGGGAGCCTAAAGCCTAGGGGTGCCCTAGCCTGAAGGCTAGGGGAGCCCTAGCCTTAGCCTTGGGGTGCCTAAAGCCTAGGGGTGCCCTAGCCTGAAGGCTAGGGGAGCTCTAGACTTAGCCAAAGGGAGCCTAAAGCCTAGGGGTGCCCTAGCCTGAAGGCTAGGGGAGCCCTAGCCTTAGCCTAGGGGAGCCTAAAGCCTAGGGGTGCCCTAGCCTGAAGGCTAAGGGAGCCCTAGCCTTCGCCTAGGGGAGCCTAAAGCCTAGGGGTGCCCTAGCCTGAAGGCTAGGGGAGCTCTAGCCTTAGCGTAAGGGAGCCTAAAGCCTAGGGGTGCCCTAACCTGAAGGCTAGGGGAGCCCTAGCCTTAGCCTAGGGGAGCCTAAAGCCTAGGGGTGCCCTAGCCTGAAGGCTAGGGGAGCCCTAGCCTTAGCCTAGGGGAGCCTAAAGCCTAGGGGTGCCCTAGCCTGAAGGCTAGGGGAGCCCTAGCCTTAGCCTAGGGGAGCCTAAAGCCTAGGGGTTCCCTAGCCTGAAGGCTAGGGGAGCCCTAGCCTTAGCCTAGGGGAGCCTAAAGCCTAGGGGTGCCCTAGCCTGAAGGCTAGGGGAGCCCTAGCCTTAGCCTAGGGGAGCCTAAAGCCTAGGGGTGCCCTAGCCTGAAGGCTAGGGGAGCCCTAGCCTTAACCCAGGGGAGCCTAAAGCCTAGGGGTGCCCTAGCCTTAAGGCTAGGGGAGCCCTAGCCTTAGCCCAGGGGAGCCTAAAGCCTAGGGGTGCCCTAGCCTGAAGGCTAGGGGAGCCCTAGCCTTAGCCTAGGGGAGCCTAAAGCCTAGGGGTGCCCTAGCCTGAAGACTAGGGGACCCCTAGCCTTAGCCTAGGGGAGCCTAAAGCCTAGGGGTGCCCTAGCCTGAAGGCTAGGGGAGCCCTAGCCTTAGCCTAGGGGAGCCTAAAGCCTTGGGGTGCCCTAGCCTAAAGCCTAGGGGTGCCCTAGCCTGAAGGCTAGGGGAGCCCTAGCCTTATCCTAGTGGAGCCTAAAGCCTAGGGGTGCCCTAGCCTTAGCCTAGGGGAGCCCTAGCCTAAAGCCTAGGGGTGCCCTAGCCTGAAGGCTAGGGGAGCCCTAGCCTTAGCCTAGGGGAGCCTAAAGCCTAGGGATGCCCTAGCCTGAAGGCTAGGGGAGCCCTAGATTTAGCCTAGGGGAGCCCTAGCCTAAAGCCTAGGGGTGCCCTAGCCTGAAGGCTAGGGGAGCCCTAGCCTTAGCCTAGGGGAGCCTAAAGCCTAGGGGTGCCCTAGCCTGAAGGCTAGGGGAGCCCTAGCCTTAGCCTTGGGGAGCCTAAAGCCTAGGGGTGCCCTAGCCTGAAGGCTAGGGGAGCCCTAGCCTTAGCCTAGGGGAGCCCTAGCCTAAAGCCTAGGGGTGCCCTAGCCTGAAGGCTAGGGGAGCCCTAGCCTTAGCCTTGGGGAGCCTAAAGCCTAGGGGTGCCCTAGCCTGAAGGCTAGGGGAGCCCTAGCCTTAGCCTAGGGGAGCCCTAGCCTAAAGCCTAGGGGTGCCCTAGCCTAAAGCCTAGGGGTGCCCTAGCCTGAAGGCTAGTGGAGCCCTAGCCTTAGCCTAGGGGAGCCTAAAGCCTAGGGGTGCCCTAGCCTGAAGGCTAGGGGAGCCCTAGCCTTAGCCTAGGGGAGCCCTAGCCTAAAGCCTAGGGGTGCCCTAGCCTGAAGGCTAGGGGAGCCCTAGCCTTAGCCTAGGGGAGCCTAAAGCCTAGTGGTGCCCTAGCCTGAAGGCTAGGGGAGCCCTAGCCTTAGCCTAGGAGAGCCTAAAGCCTAGGGGTGCCCTAGCCTGAAGGCTAGGGGAGCCCTAGCCTTAGCCTAGGGGAGCCTAAAGCCTAGGGGTGCCCTAGCCTGAAGGCTAGGGGAGCCCTAGCCTTAGCCTAGGGGAGCCTTAAGCCTAGGGGTGCCGTAGCCTGAAGGCTAGGGGAGCCCTAGCCTTAGCCTAGGGTAGCCCTAGCCTTAGCCTAGGGGAGCCTAAAGCCTAGGGGTGCCCTAGCCTGAAAGCTAGGGGAGCCCTAGCCTTAGCCTAGGGGAGCCTAAAGCCTAGGGGTGCCCTAGCCTGAAGGCTAGGGGAGCCCAAGCCTTAGCCTAGGGGAGCCTAAAGCCTAGGGGTGCCCTAGCCTGAAGGCTAGGGGAGCCCTAGCCTTAGCCTAGGGGAGCCTAAAGCCTAGGGGTGCCCTAGCCTGAAGGCTAGGGGAGCCCTAGCCTTAGCCTTGGGGAGCCTAAAGCCTAGGGGTGCCCTAGCCTGAAGGCTAGGGGAGCCCTAGCCTTAGCCTAGGGGAGCCTAAAGCCTAGGGGTGCCCTAGCCTGAAGGCTAGGGGAGCCCTAGCCTTAGCCTAGGGGAGCCTAAAGCCTAGGGGTTCCCTAGCCTGAAGGCTAGGGGAGCCCTAGCCTTAGCCTAGGGGAGCCTAAAGCCTAGGGGTGCCCTAGCCTGAAGGCTAGGGGAGCCCTAGCCTTAGCCTAGGGGAGCCTAAAGCCTAGGGGTGCCCTAGCCTGAAGGCTAGGGAGCCCTAGCCTTAGCCTAGGGGAGCCCTAGCCTAAAGCCTAGGGGTGCCCTAGCCTGAAGGCTAGGGGAGCCCTAGCCTTAGCCTAGGGGAGCCCTAGCCTAAAGCCTAGGGGTGCCCTAGCCTGAAGGCTAGGGGAGCCCTAGCCTTAGCCTAGTGGAGCCCTAGCCTAAAGCCTAGGGGTGCCCTAGCCTGCAGGCTAGGGGAGCCCTAGCCTTAGCCTAGGGGAGCCCTAGCCTAAAGCCTAGGGGTGCCCTAGCCTGAAGGTTAGGGGAGCCCTAGCCTTAGCCTAGGGGAGCCCTAGCCTAAAGCCTAAGGGTGCCCTAGCCTGAAGGCTAGGGGAGCCCTAGCCTTAGCCTAGGGGAGCCCTAGCCTAAAGCCTAGGGGTGCCCTAGCCTGAAGGCTAGGGGAGCCCTAGCCTTAGCCTAGGGGAGCCTTAGCCTAAAGCCTAGGGGTGCCCTAGCCTGAAGGCTAGGGGAGCCCTAGCCTTAGCCTAGGGGAGCCCTAGCCTAAAGCCTAGGGGTGCCCTAGCCTGAAGGCTAGGGGAGCCCTAGCCTTAGCCTAGGGGAGCCCTAGCCTAAAGCCTAGGGGTGCCCTAGCCTGAAGGCTAGGGGAGCCCTAGCCTTAGCCTAGGGGAGCCTAAAGCCTAGGGGTGCCCTACCCTGAAGGCTAGGGGAGCCCTAGCCTTAGCCTAGGGGAGCCCTAGCCTAAAGCCTAGGGGTGCCCTAGCCTGAAGGCTAGGGGAGCCCTAGCCTTAGCCTAGGGGAGCCTAAAGCCTAGGGGTGCCCTAGCCTGAAGGCTAGGGGAGCCCTAGCCTTAGCCTAGGGGAGCCTAAAGCCTAGGGGTGCCCTAGCCTGAAGGCTAGGGGAGCCCTAGCCTTAGCCTACGGGAGCCCTAGCCTAAAGCCTAGGGGTGCCCTAGCCTGAAGGCTAGGGGAGCCCTAGCCTTAACCTAGGGGAGCCTAAAGCCTAGGGGTGCCCTAGCCTGAAGGCTAGGGGAGCCCTAGCCTTAGCCTAGGGGAGCCTAAAGCCTAGGAGTGCCCTAGCCTGAAGGCTAGGGGAGCCCTAGCCTCAGCCTAGGGTAGCCCTAGCCTTAGCCTAGGGGAGCCTAAAGCCTAGGGGTGCCCAGCCTGAAGGCTAGGGGAGCCCTAGCCTTAGCCTAGGGGAGCCTAAAGCCTAGGGGTGCCCTAGCCTGAAGGCTAGTGGAGCCCTAGCCTTAGCCTAGGGGAGCCTAAAGCCTAGGGGTGCCCTAGCCTGAAGGCTAGGGGAGCCCTAGCCTTAGCCTAGGGGAGCCTAAAGCCTAGGGGTGCCCTAGCCTGAAGGCTAGGGGAGCCCTAGCCTTAGCCTAGGGTAGCCCTAGCCTTAGCCTAGGGGAGCCTAAAGCCTAGGGGTGCCCTAGCCTGAAGGCTAGGGGAGCCCTAGCCTTAGCCTAGGGGAGCCTAAAGCCTAGGGGTGCCCTAGCCTGAAGGCTAGGGAAGCCCTAGCCTTAGCCTAGGGGAGCCTAAAGCCTAGGGGTGCCCTACCCTGAATGCTAGGGTAGCCCTAGCCTTAGCCTAGGGGAGCCCTAGCCGAAAGCCTAGGGGTGCCCTAGCCTGAAGGCTAGGGGAGCCGTAGCCTTAGCCTAGGGGAGCCCTAGCCTAAAGCCTAGGGGTGCCCTAGCCTGAAAGCTAGGGGAGACCTAGCCTTAGCCTAGGGGAGCCCTAGCCGAAAGCCTAGGGGTGCCCTAGCCTGAAGGCTAGGGGAGCCCTAGCCTTAGCCTAGGGGAGCCCTAGCCTAAAGCCTAGGGGTGCCCTAGCCTTAGCCTAGGGGAGCCCTAGCCTAAAGCCTAGGGGTGCCCTAGCCTGAAGGCTAGGGGAGCCCTAGCCTTAGCCTAGGGGAGCCCTAGCCTAAAGCCTAGGGGTGCCCTAGCCTGAAGGCTAGGGGAGCCCTAGCCTTAGCCTAGGGGAGCCCTTGCCTAAAGCCTAGAGTGCCCTAGCCTGAAGGCTAGGGGAGCCCTAGCCTTAGCCTAGGGGAGCCTAAAGCCTAGGGGTGCCCTAGCCTGAAGGCTAGGGGAGCCCTAGCCTTAGCCTAGGGTAGCCCTAGCCTTAGCCTAGGGGAGCCTAAAGCCTAGGGGTGCCCTAGCCTGAAGGCTAGGGGAGCCCTAGCCTTCGTCTAGGGGAGCCCTAGCCTAAAGCCTAGGGGTGCCCTAGCCTGAAGGCTAGGGGAGCCCTAGCCTTAGCCTAGGGGAGCCTAAAGCCTAGGGGTGCCCTAGCCTGAAGGCTAGGGGAGCCCTAGCCTTACCCTAGGGTAGCCCTAGCCTTAGCCTAGGGGAGCCTAAAGCCTAGGGGTGCCCTAGCCTGAAGGCTAGGGGAGCCCTAGCCTTAGCCTAGGGGAACCTAAAGCCTAGGGGTGCCCTAGCCTGAAGGCTAGGGGAGAGCTAGCCTTAGCCTAGGGGAGCCCTAGCCTAAAGCCAAGGGGTGCCCTAGCCTGAAGGCTAGGGGAGCCCTAGCCTTAGCCTAGGGGAGCCCTAGCCTAAAGCCTAGGGGTTCCCTAGCCTGAAGGCTAGGGGAGCCCTAGCCTTAGCCTAGGGGAGCCCTAGCCTAAAGCCTAGGGGTTCCCTAGCCTGAAGGCTAGGGGAGCCCTAGCCTTAGCCTAGGGGAGCCCTAGCCTAAAGCCAAGGGGTGCCCTAGCCTGAAGGCTAGGGTAGCCCTAGCCTTAGCCTAGGGGAGCCCTAGCCTAAAGCCTAGGGGTGCCCTAGCCTGAAGGCTAGGGGAGCCCTAGCCTTAGCCTAGGGGAGCCCTAGCCGAAAGCCTAGGGGTGCCCTAGCCTGAAGGCTAGGGGAGCCCTAGCCTTAGCCTAGGGGATCCCTAGCCTAAAGCCTAGGGGTGCCCTAGCCTGAAGGCTAGGGGAGCCCTAGCCTTATCCTAGGGGAGCCCTAGCCTAAAGCCTAGGAGTGCCCTAGCCTGAAGGTTAGGGGTGCCCTAGCCTTAGCCTAGGGGAGCCCTAGCCTAAAGCCTAGGGGTGCCCTAGCCTGAAGGCTAGGGGAGCCCTAGCCTTAGCCTAGGGGAGCCTAAAGCCTAGGGGTGCCCTAGCCTGAAGGCTAGGGGAGCCCTAGCCTTAGCCTAGGGGAGCCTAAAGCCTAGGGGTGCCCTAGCCTGAAGGCTAGGGGAGCCCTAGCCTTAGCCTATGGGAGTTTAAAGCCTAGGGGTGCCCTAGCCTGAAGGCTAGGGGAGCCCTAGCCTTAGCCTAGGGGAGCCTAAAGCCTAGGGGTGCCCTAGCCTGAAGGCTAGGGGAGCCCTAGCCTTAGCCTAGGGGAGCCCTAGCCTAAAGCCTAGGGGTGCCCTAGCCTGAAGGCTAGGGGAGCCCTAGCCTTAGCCTAGGGGAGCCCTAGCCTAAAGCCTAGGGGTGCCCTAGCCTGAAGGCTAGGGGAGCCCTAGCCTTAGCCTAGGGGAGCCTAAATCCTAGGGGTGCCCTAGCCTGAAGGCTAGGGGAGCCCTAGCCTTAGCCTAGGGGAGCCTAAAGCCTAGGGGTGCCCTAGCCTGAAGGCTAGGGTAGCCCTAGCCTTAGCCTAGGGGAGCCTAAAGCCTAGGGGTGCCCTAGCCTGAAGGCTAGGGGAGCCCTAGCCTTAGCCTAGGGGAGCCCTAGCCTAAAGCCTAGGGGTGCCCTAGCCTGAAGGCTAGGGGAGCCCTAGCCTTAGCCTAGGGGAGCCCTAGCCTAAAGCCTAGGGGTGCCCTAGCCTGAAGGCTAGGGGAGCCCTAGCCTTTGCCTAGGGGAGCCCTAGCCTAAAGCCTAGGGGTGCCCTAGCCTGAAGGCTAGGGGAGCCCTAGCCTTAGCCTAGGGGAGCCCTAGCCTAAAGCCTAGGGGTGCCCTAGCCTGAAGGCTAGGGGAGCCCTAGCCTTAGCCTAGGGGAGCCCTAGCCGAAAGCCTAGGGGTGCCCTAGCCTGAAGGCTAGGGGAGCCCTAGCCTTAGCCTAGGGGAGCCCTAGCCGAAAGCCTAGGGGTGCCCTAGCCTGAAGGCTAGGGGAGCCCTAGCCTTAGCCTAGGGGAGCCCTAGCCGAAAGCCTAGGGGTGCCCTAGCCTGAAGGCTAGGGGAGCCCTAGCCTTAGCCTAGGGGAGCCCTAGCCGAAAGCCTAGGGGTGCCCTAGCCTGAAGGCTAGGGGAGCCCTAGCCTTAGCCTAGGGGAGCCCTAGCCGAAAGCCTAGGGGTGCCCTAGCCTGAAGGCTAGGGGAGCCCTAGCCTTAGCCTAGGGGAGCCCTAGCCGAAAGCCTAGGGGTGCCCTAGCCTGAAGGCTAGGGGAGCCCTAGCCTTAGCCTAGGGGAGCCCTAGCCGAAAGCCTAGGGGTGCCCTAGCCTGAAGGCTAGGGGAGCCCTAGCCTTAGCCTAGGGGAGCCCTAGCCGAAAGCCTAGGGGTGCCCTAGCCTGAAGGCTAGGGGAGCCCTAGCCTTAGCCTAGGGGAGCCCTAGCCGAAAGCCTAGGGGTGCCCTAGCCTGAAGGCTAGGGGAGCCCTAGCCTTAGCCTAGGGGAGCCCTAGCCGAAAGCCTAGGGGAGCCCTAGCCTGAAGGCTAGGGGAGCCCTAGCCTTAGCCTAGGGGAGCCCTAGCCGAAAGCCTAGGGGTGCCCTAGCCTGAAGGCTAGGGGAGCCCTAGCCTTAGCCTAGGGGAGCCCTAGCCGAAAGCCTAGGGGTGCCCTAGCCTGAAGGCTAGGGGAGCCCTAGCCTTAGCCTAGGGGAGCCCTAGCCGAAAGCCTAGGGGTGCCCTAGCCTGAAGGCTAGGGGAGCCCTAGCCTTAGCCTAGGGGAGCCCTAGCCGAAAGCCTAGGGGTGCCCTAGCCTGAAGGCTAGGGGAGCCCTAGCCTTAGCCTAGGGGAGCCCAAGCCGAAAGCCTAGGGGTGCCCTAGCCTGAAGGCTAGGGGAGCCCTAGCCTTAGCCTAGGGGAGCCCTAGCCTGAAGGCTAGGGGAGCCCTAGCCTTAGCCTAGGGGAGCCCTAGCCGAAAGCCTAGGGGTGCCCTAGCCTGAAGGCTAGGGGAGCCCTAGCCTTAGCCTAGGGGAGCCCTAGCCGAAAGCCTAGGGGTGCCCTAGCCTGAAGGCTAGGGGAGCCCTAGCCTTAGCCTAGGGGAGCCCTAGCCGAAAGCCTAGGGGTGCCCTAGCCTGAAGGCTAGGGGAGCCCTAGCCTTAGCCTAGGGGAGCCCTAGCCGAAAGCCTAGGGGTGCCCTAGCCTGAAGGCTAGGGGAGCCCTAGCCTTAGCCTAGGGGAGCCCTAGCCGAAAGCCTAGGGGTGCCCTAGCCTGAAGGCTAGGGGAGCCCTAGCCTTAGCCTAGGGGATCCCTAGCCTAAAGCCTAGGGGTGCCCTAGCCTGAAGGCTAGGGGAGCCCTAGCCTTATCCTAGGGGAGCCCTAGCCTAAAGCCTAGGAGTGCCCTAGCCTGAAGGTTAGGGGTGCCCTAGCCTTAGCCTAGGGGAGCCCTAGCCTAAAGCCTAGGGGTGCCCTAGCCTGAAGGCTAGGGGAGCCCTAGCCTTAGCCTAGGGGAGCCTAAAGCCTAGGGGTGCCCTAGCCTGAAGGCTAGGGGAGCCCTAGCCTTAGCCTAGGGGAGCCTAAAGCCTAGGGGTGCCCTAGCCTGAAGGCTAGGGGAGCCCTAGCCTTAGCCTATGGGAGTTTAAAGCCTAGGGGTGCCCTAGCCTGAAGGCTAGGGGAGCCCTAGCCTTAGCCTAGGGGAGCCTAAAGCCTAGGGGTGCCCTAGCCTGAAGGCTAGGGGAGCCCTAGCCTTAGCCTAGGGGAGCCCTAGCCTAAAGCCTAGGGGTGCCCTAGCCTGAAGGCTAGGGGAGCCCTAGCCTTAGCCTAGGGGAGCCCTAGCCTAAAGCCTAGGGGTGCCCTAGCCTGAAGGCTAGGGGAGCCCTAGCCTTAGCCTAGGGGAGCCTAAAGCCTAGGGGTGCCCTAGCCTGAAGGCTAGGGGAGCCCTAGCCTTAGCCTAGGGGAGCCTAAAGCCTAGGGGTGCCCTAGCCTGAAGGCTAGGGTAGCCCTAGCCTTAGCCTAGGGGAGCCTAAAGCCTAGGGGTGCCCTAGCCTGAAGGCTAGGGGAGCCCTAGCCTTAGCCTAGGGGAGCCCTAGCCTAAAGCCTAGGGGTGCCCTAGCCTGAAGGCTAGGGGAGCCCTAGCCTTAGCCTAGGGGAGCCCTAGCCTAAAGCCTAGGGGTGCCCTAGCCTGAAGGCTAGGGGAGCCCTAGCCTTAGCCTAGGGGAGCCCTAGCCTAAAGCCTAGGGGTGCCCTAGCCTGAAGGCTAGGGGAGCCCTAGCCTTAGCCTAGGGGAGCCCTAGCCTAAAGCCTAGGGGTGCCCTAGCCTGAAGGCTAGGGGAGCCCTAGCCTTAGCCTAGGGGAGCCCTAGCCTAAAGCCTAGGGGTGCCCTAGCCTGAAGGCTAGGGGAGCCCTAGCCTTAGCCTAGGGGAGCCCTAGCCGAAAGCCTAGGGGTGCCCTAGCCTGAAGGCTAGGGGAGCCCTAGCCTTAGCCTAGGGGAGCCCTAGCCGAAAGCCTAGGGGTGCCCTAGCCTGAAGGCTAGGGGAGCCCTAGCCTTAGCCTAGGGGAGCCCTAGCCGAAAGCCTAGGGGTGCCCTAGCCTGAAGGCTAGGGGAGCCCTAGCCTTAGCCTAGGGGAGCCCTAGCCGAAAGCCTAGGGGTGCCCTAGCCTGAAGGCTAGGGGAGCCCTAGCCTTAGCCTAGGGGAGCCCTAGCCGAAAGCCTAGGGGTGCCCTAGCCTGAAGGCTAGGGGAGCCCTAGCCTTAGCCTAGGGGAGCCCTAGCCGAAAGCCTAGGGGTGCCCTAGCCTGAAGGCTAGGGGAGCCCTAGCCTTAGCCTAGGGGAGCCCTAGCCGAAAGCCTAGGGGTGCCCTAGCCTGAAGGCTAGGGGAGCCCTAGCCTTAGCCTAGGGGAGCCCTAGCCGAAAGCCTAGGGGTGCCCTAGCCTGAAGGCTAGGGGAGCCCTAGCCTTAGCCTAGGGGAGCCCTAGCCGAAAGCCTAGGGGAGCCCTAGCCTGAAGGCTAGGGGAGCCCTAGCCTTAGCCTAGGGGAGCCCTAGCCGAAAGCCTAGGGGTGCCCTAGCCTGAAGGCTAGGGGAGCCCTAGCCTTAGCCTAGGGGAGCCCTAGCCGAAAGCCTAGGGGTGCCCTAGCCTGAAGGCTAGGGGAGCCCTAGCCTTAGCCTAGGGGAGCCCTAGCCGAAAGCCTAGGGGTGCCCTAGCCTGAAGGCTAGGGGAGCCCTAGCCTTAGCCTAGGGGAGCCCTAGCCGAAAGCCTAGGGGTGCCCTAGCCTGAAGGCTAGGGGAGCCCTAGCCTTAGCCTAGGGGAGCCCAAGCCGAAAGCCTAGGGGTGCCCTAGCCTGAAGGCTAGGGGAGCCCTAGCCTTAGCCTAGGGGAGCCCTAGCCTGAAGGCTAGGGGAGCCCTAGCCTTAGCCTAGGGGAGCCCTAGCCGAAAGCCTAGGGGTGCCCTAGCCTGAAGGCTAGGGGAGCCCTAGCCTTAGCCTAGGGGAGCCCTAGCCGAAAGCCTAGGGGTGCCCTAGCCTGAAGGCTAGGGGAGCCCTAGCCTTAGCCTAGGGGAGCCCTAGCCGAAAGCCTAGGGGTGCCCTAGCCTGAAGGATAGGGGAGCCCTAGCCTTAGCCTAGGGGAGCCCTAGCCGAAAGCCTAGGGGTGCCCTAGCCTGAAGGCTAGGGGAGCCCTAGCCTTAGCCTAGGGGAGCCCTAGCCGAAAGCCTAGGGGTGCCCTAGCCTGAAGGCTAGGGGAGCCCTAGCCTTAGCCTAGGGGAGCCCTAGCCGAAAGCCTAGGGGTGCCCTAGCCTGAAGGCTAGGGGAGCCCTAGCCTTAGCCTAGGGGAGCCCTAGCCGAAAGCCTAGGGGTGCCCTAGCCTGAAGGCAAGGGGAGCCCTAGCCTTAGCCTAGGGGAGCCCTAGCCGAAAGCCTAGGGGTGCCCTAGCCTGAAGGCTAGGGGAGCCCTAGCCTTAGCCTAGGGGAGCCCTAGCCGAAAGCCTAGGGGTGCCCTAGCCTGAAGGCTAGGGGAGCCCTAGCCTTAGCCTAGGGGAGCCCTAGCCGAAAGCCTAGGGGTGCCCTAGCCTGAAGGCTAGGGGAGCCCTAGCCTTAGCCTAGGGGAGCCCTAGCCGAAAGCCTAGGGGTGCCCTAGCCTGAAGGCTAGGGGAGCCCTAGCCTTAGCCTAGGGGAGCCCTAGCCGAAAGCCTAGGGGTGCCCTAGCCTGAAGGCTAGGGGAGCCCTAGCCTTAGCCTAGGGGAGCCCTAGCCGAAAGCCTAGGGGTGCCCTAGCCTGAAGGCTAGGGGAGCCCTAGCCTTAGCCTAGGGGAGCCCTAGCCGAAAGCCTAGGGGTGCCCTAGCCTGAAGGCTAGGGGAGCCCTAGCCTTAGCCTAGGGGAGCCCTAGCCGAAAGCCTAGGGGTGCCCTAGCCTGAAGGCTAGGGGTGCCCTAGCTTAGCCTAGGGGAGCCCTAGCCGAAAGCCTAGGGGTGCCCTAGCCTGAAGGCTAGGGGAGCCCTAGCCTTAGCCTAGGGGAGCCTAAAGCCTAGGGGTGCCCTAGCCTGAAGGCTAGGGGAGCCCTAGCCTTAGCCTAGGGGAGCCTAAAGCCTAGGGGTGCCCTAGCTTGAAGGCTAGGGGAGCCCTAGCCTTAGCCTAGGGGAGCCTAAAGCCTAGGGGTGCCCTAGCCTGAAGGCTAGGGGAGCCCTAGCCTTAGCCTAGGGGAGCCTAAAGCCTAGGGGTGCCCTAGCCTGAAGGCTAGGGGAGCCCTAGCCTTAGCCTAGGGGAGCCTAAAGCCTAGGGGTGCCCTAGCCTGAAGGCTAGGGGAGCCCTAGCCTTAGCCTAGGGGAGCCCTAGCCTAAAGCCTAGGGGTGCCCTAGCCTGAAGGCTAGGGGAGCCCTAGCCTTAGCCTAGGGGAGCCTAAAGCCTAGGGGTGCCCTAGCCTGAAGGCTAGGGGAGCCCTAGCCTTAGCCTAGGGGAGCCTAAAGCCTAGGGGTGCCCTAGCCTGAAGGCTAGGGGAGCCCTAGCCTTTGCCTAGGGGAGCCTAAAGCCTAGGGGTGCCCTAGCCTGAAGGCTAGGGGAGCCCTAGCCTTAGCCTAGGGGAGCCTAAAGCCTAGGGGTGCCCTAGCCTGAAGGCTAGGGGAGCCCTAGCCTTAGCCTAGGGGAGCCTAAAGCCTAGGGGTGCCCTAGCCTGAAGGCTAGGGGAGCCCTAGCCTTAGCCTAGGGGAGCCTAAAGCCTAGGGGTGCCCTAGCCTGAAGGCTAGGGGAGCCCTAGCCTTAGCCTAGGGGAGCCCTAGCCTAAAGCCTAGGGGTGCGCTAGCCTGAAGGCTAGGGGAGCCCTAGCCTTAGCCTAGGGGAGCCCTAGCCTAAAGCCAAGGGGTGCGCTAGCCTGAAGGCTAGGGGAGCCCTAGCCTTAGCCTAGGGGAACCCTAGCCTAAAGCCTAGGGGTGCCCTAGCCTGAAGGCTAGGGGAGCCCTAGCCTTAGCCTAGGGGAGCCCTAGCCTAAAGCCTAGGGGTGCCCTAGCCTGAAGGCTAGGGGAGCCCTAGCCTTAGCCTAGGGGAGCCCTAGCCTAAAGCCTAGGGGTGCCCTAGCCTGAAGGCGAGGGGAGCCCTAGCCTTAGCCTAGGGGAGCCCTAGCCTAAAGCCTAGGGGTGCCCTAGCGTGAAGGCGAGGGGAGCCCTAGCCTTAGCCTAGGGGAGCCCTAGCCTAAAGCCTAGGGGTGCCCTAGCCTGAAGGCGAGGGGAGCCCTAGCCTTAGCCTAGGGGAGCCCTAGCCTAAAGCCTAGGGGTGCCCTAGCCTGAAGGCGAGGGGAGCCCTTGCCTTAGCCTAGGGGAGCCCTAGCCTAAAGCCTAGGGGTGCCCTAGCCTGAAGGCGAGGGGAGCCCTAGCCTTAGCCTAGGGGAGCCCTAGCCTAAAGCCTAGGGGTGCCCTAGCCTGAAGGCGAGGGGAGCCCTAGCCTTAGCCTAGGGGAGCCCTAGCCTAAAGCCTAGGGGTGCCCTAGCCTGAAGGCGAGGGGAGCCCTAGCCTTAGCCTAGGGGAGCCCTAGCCTAAAGCCTAGGGGTGCCCTAGCCTGAAGGCGAGGGGAGCCCTAGCCTTAGCCTAGGGGAGCCCTAGCCTAAAGCCTAGGGGTGCCCAAGCCTGAAGGCGAGGGGAGCCCTAGCCTTAGCCTAGGGGAGCCCTAGCCTAAAGCCTAGGGGTGCCCTAGCCTGAAGGCGAGGGGAGCCCTAGCCTTAGCCTAGGGGAGCCCTAGCCTAAAGCCTAGGGGTGCCCTAGCCTGAAGGCGAGGGGAGCCCTAGCCTTAGCCTAGGGGAGCCCTAGCCTAAAGCCTAGGGGTGCCCTAGCCTGAAGGCGAGGGGAGCCCTAGCCTTAGCCTAGGGGAGCCCAAGCCTAAAGCCTAGGGGTGCCCTAGCCTGAAGGCGAGGGGAGCCCTAGCCTTAGCCTAGGGGAGCCCTAGCCTAAAGCCTAGGGGTGCCCTAGCCTGAAGGCGAGGGGAGCCCTAGCCTTAGCCTAGGGGAGCCCTAGCCTAAAGCCTAGGGGTGCCCTAGCCTGAAGGCGAGGGGAGCCCTAGCCTTAGCCTAGGGGAGCCCTAGCCTAAAGCCTAGGGGTGCCCTAGCCTGAAGGCGAGGGGAGCCCTAGCCTTAGCCTAGGGGAGCCCTAGCCTAAAGCCTAGGGGTGCCCTAGCCTGAAGGCGAGGGGAGCCCTAGCCATAGCCTAGGGGAGCCCTAGCCTAAAGCCTAGGGGTGCCCTAGCCTGAAGGCGAGGGGAGCCCTAGCCTTAGCCTAGGGGAGCCCTAGCCTAAAGCCTAGGGGTGCCCTAGCCTGAAGGCGAGGGGAGCCCTAGCCTTAGCCTAGGGGAGCCCTAGCCTAAAGCCTAGGGGTGCCCTAGCCTGAAGGCGAGGGGAGCCCTAGCCTTAGCCTAGGGGAGCCCAGCCTAAAGCCTAGGGGTGCCCTAGCCTGAAGGCGAGGGGAGCCCTAGCCTTAGCCTAGGGGAGCCCTAGCCTAAAGCCTAGGGGTGCCCTAGCCTGAAGGCGAGGGGAGCCCTAGCCTTAGCCTAGGGGAGCCCTAGCCTAAAGCCTAGGGGTGCCCTAGCCTGAAGGCGAGGGGAGCCCTAGCCTTAGCCTAGGGGAGCCCTAGCCTAAAGCCTAGGGGTGCCCTAGCCTGAAGGCGAGGGGAGCCCTAGCCTTAACCTAGGGGAGCCCTAGCCTAAAGCCTAGGGGTGCCCTAGCCTGAAGGCGAGGGGAGCCCTAGCCTTAGCCTAGGGGAGCCCTAGCCTAAAGCCTAGGGGTGCCCTAGCCTGAAGGCGAGGGGAGCCCGAGCCTTAGCCTAGGGGAGCCTAAAGCCTAGGGGTGCCCTAGCCTGAAGGCGAGGGGAGCCCTAGCCTTAGACTAGGGGAGCCTAAAGCCTAGGGGTGCCCTAGCCTGAAGGCGAGGGGAGCCCTAGCCTTAGCCTAGGGGAGCCTAAAGCCTAGGGGTGCCCTAGCCTGAAGGCGAGGGGAGCCCTAGCCTTAGCCTAGGGGAGCCTAAAGCCTAGGGGTGCTCTAGCCTGAAGGCTAGGGGAGCCCTAGCCTTAGCCTAGGGGAGCCTAAAGCCTAGGGGTGCCCTAGCCTGAAGGCGAGGGGAGCCCTAGCCTTAGCCTAGGGGAGCCTAAAGCCTAGGGGTGCCCTAGCCTGAAGCCGAGGGGAGCCCTAGCCTTAGCCTAGGGGAGCCTAAAGCCTAGGGGTGCCCTAGCCTGAAGGCTAGGGGAGCCCTAGCCTTAGCCTAGGGGAGCCTAAAGCCTAGGGGTGCCCTAGCCTGAAGGCTAGGGGAGCCCTAGCCTTAGCCTAGGGGAGCCTAAAGCCTAGGGGTGCCCCAGCCTGAAGGCTAGGGGAGCCCTAGCCTTAGCCTAGGGGAGCCCTAGCCTAAAGCCTAGGGGTGCCCCAGCCTGAAGGCTAGGGGAGCCCTAGCCTTAGCCTAGGGGAGCCCTAGCCTAAAGCCTAGGGGTGCCCCAGCCTGAAGGCTAGGGGAGCCCTAGCCTTAGCCTAGGGGAACCCTAGCCTAAAGCCTAGGGGTGCCCCAGCCTGAAGGCTAGGGGAGCCCTAGCCTTAGCCTAGGGGAGCCCTAGCCTAAAGCCTAGGGGTGCCCCAGCCTGAAGGCTAGGGGAGCCCTAGCCTTAGCCTAGGGGAGCCCTAGCCTAAAGCCTAGGGGTGCCCCAGCCTGAAGGCTAGGGGAGCCCTAGCCTTAGCCTAGGGGAGCCCTAGCCTAAAGCCTTGGGGTGCCCCAGCCTGAAGGCTAGGGGAGCCCTAGCCTTAGCCTAGGGGAGCCCTAGCCTAAAGCCTAGGGGTGCCCCAGCCTGAAGGCTAGGGGAGCCCTAGCCTTAGCCTAGGGGAGCCCTAGCCTAAAGCCTAGGGGTGCCCCAGCTTGAAGGCTAGGGGAGCCCTAGCCTTAGCCTAGGGGAGCCCTAGCCTAAAGCCTAGGGGTGCCCCAGCCTGTAGGCTAGGGGAGCCCTAGCCTTAGCCTAGGGGAGCCCTAGCCTAAAGCCTAGGGGTGCCCTAGCCTGAAGGCGAGGGGAGCCCTAGCCTTAGCCTATGGGAGCCCTAGCCTAAAGCCTAGGGGTGCCCTAGCCTGAAGGCGAGGGGAGCCCTAGCCTTAGCCTAGGGGAGCCCTAGCCTAAAGCCTAGGGGTGCCCTAGCCTGAAGGCGAGGGGAGCCCTAGCCTTAGCCTAGGGGAGCCCTAGCCTAAAGCCTAGGGGTGCCCTAGCCTGAAGGCGAGGGGAGCCCTTGCCTTAGCCTAGGGGAGCCCTAGCCTAAAGCCTAGGGGTGCCCTAGCCTGAAGGCGAGGGGAGCCCTAGCCTTAGCCTAGGGGAGCCCTAGCCTAAAGCCTAGGGGTGCCCTAGCCTGAAGGCGAGGGGAGCCCTAGCCTTAGCCTAGGGGAGCCCTAGCCTAAAGCCTAGGGGTGCCCTAGCCTGAAGGCGAGGGGAGCCCTAGCCTTAGCCTAGGGGAGCCCTAGCCTAAAGCCTAGGGGTGCCCTAGCCTGAAGGCGAGGGGAGCCCTAGCCTTAGCCTAGGGGAGCCCTAGCCTAAAGCCTAGGGGTGCCCAAGCCTGAAGGCGAGGGGAGCCCTAGCCTTAGCCTAGGGGAGCCCTAGCCTAAAGCCTAGGGGTGCCCTAGCCTGAAGGCGAGGGGAGCCCTAGCCTTAGCCTAGGGGAGCCCTAGCCTAAAGCCTAGGGGTGCCCTAGCCTGAAGGCGAGGGGAGCCCTAGCCTTAGCCTAGGGGAGCCCTAGCCTAAAGCCTAGGGGTGCCCTAGCCTGAAGGCGAGGGGAGCCCTAGCCTTAGCCTAGGGGAGCCCAAGCCTAAAGCCTAGGGGTGCCCTAGCCTGAAGGCGAGGGGAGCCCTAGCCTTAGCCTAGGGGAGCCCTAGCCTAAAGCCTAGGGGTGCCCTAGCCTGAAGGCGAGGGGAGCCCTAGCCTTAGCCTAGGGGAGCCCTAGCCTAAAGCCTAGGGGTGCCCTAGCCTGAAGGCGAGGGGAGCCCTAGCCTTAGCCTAGGGGAGCCCTAGCCTAAAGCCTAGGGGTGCCCTAGCCTGAAGGCGAGGGGAGCCCTAGCCTTAGCCTAGGGGAGCCCTAGCCTAAAGCCTAGGGGTGCCCTAGCCTGAAGGCGAGGGGAGCCCTAGCCATAGCCTAGGGGAGCCCTAGCCTAAAGCCTAGGGGTGCCCTAGCCTGAAGGCGAGGGGAGCCCTAGCCTTAGCCTAGGGGAGCCCTAGCCTAAAGCCTAGGGGTGCCCTAGCCTGAAGGCGAGGGGAGCCCTAGCCTTAGCCTAGGGGAGCCCTAGCCTAAAGCCTAGGGGTGCCCTAGCCTGAAGGCGAGGGGAGCCCTAGCCTTAGCCTAGGGGAGCCCTAGCCTAAAGCCTAGGGGTGCCCTAGCCTGAAGGCGAGGGGAGCCCTAGCCTTAGCCTAGGGGAGCCCTAGCCTAAAGCCTAGGGGTGCCCTAGCCTGAAGGCGAGGGGAGCCCTAGCCTTAGCCTAGGGGAGCCCTAGCCTAAAGCCTAGGGGTGCCCTAGCCTGAAGGCGAGGGGAGCCCTAGCCTTAACCTAGGGGAGCCCTAGCCTAAAGCCTAGGGGTGCCCTAGCCTGAAGGCGAGGGGAGCCCTAGCCTTAGCCTAGGGGAGCCCTAGCCTAAAGCCTAGGGGTGCCCTAGCCTGAAGGCGAGGGGAGCCCGAGCCTTAGCCTAGGGGAGCCTAAAGCCTAGGGGTGCCCTAGCCTGAAGGCGAGGGGAGCCCTAGCCTTAGCCTAGGGGAGCCTAAAGCCTAGGGGTGCCCTAGCCTGAAGGCGAGGGGAGCCCTAGCCTTAGCCTAGGGGAGCCTAAAGCCTAGGGGTGCCCTAGCCTGAAGGCGAGGGGAGCCCTAGCCTTAGCCTAGGGGAGCCTAAAGCCTAGGGGTGCTCTAGCCTGAAGGCGAGGGGAGCCCTAGCCTTAGCCTAGGGGAGCCTAAAGCCTAGGGGTGCCCTAGCCTGAAGGGGAGGGGAGCCCTAGCCTTAGCCTAGGGGAGCCTAAAGCCTAGGGGTGCCCTAGCCTGAAGGCGAGGGGAGCCCTAGCCTTAGCCTAGGGGAGCCTAAAGCCTAGGGGTGCCCTAGCCTGAAGGCTAGGGGAGCCCTAGCCTTAGCCTAGGGGAGCCTAAAGCCTAGGGGTGCCCTAGCCTGAAGGCTAGGGGAGCCCTAGCCTTAGCCTAGGGGAGCCTAAAGCCTAGGGGTGCCCCAGCCTGAAGGCTAGGGGAGCCCTAGCCTTAGCCTAGGGGAGCCCTAGCCTAAAGCCTAGGGGTGCCCCAGCCTGAAGGCTAGGGGAGCCCTAGCCTTAGCCTAGGGGAGCCCTAGCCTAAAGCCTAGGGGTGCCCCAGCCTGAAGGCTAGGGGAGCCCTAGCCTTAGCCTAGGGGAACCCTAGCCTAAAGCCTAGGGGTGCCCCAGCCTGAAGGCTAGGGGAGCCCTAGCCTTAGCCTAGGGGAGCCCTAGCCTAAAGCCTAGGGGTGCCCCAGCCTGAAGGCTAGGGGAGCCCTAGCCTTCGCCTAGGGCAGCCCTAGCCGAAAGCCTAGGGGTGCCCTAGCCTGAAGGCTAGGGGAGCCCTAGCCTTAGCCTAGGGGAGCCCTAGCCGAAAGCCTAGGGGTGCCCTAGCCTGAAGGCTAGGGGAGCCCTAGCCTTAGCCTAGGGGAGCCCTAGCCGAAAGCCTAGGGGTGCCCTAGCCTGAAGGCTAGGGGAGCCCTAGCCTTAGCCTAGGGGAGCCCTAGCCGAAAGCCTAGGGGTGCCCTAGCCTGAAGGCTAGGGGAGCCCTAGCCTTAGCCTAGGGGAGCCCTAGCCGAAAGCCTAGGGGTGCCCTAGCCTGAAGGCTAGGGGAGCCCTAGCCTTAGCCTAGGGGAGCCCTAGCCGAAAGCCTAGGGGTGCCCTAGCCTGAAGGCTAGGGGAGCCCTAGCCTTAGCCTAGGGGAGCCCTAGCCGAAAGCCTAGGGGTGCCCTAGCCTGAAGGCAAGGGGAGCCCTAGCCTTAACCTAGGGGAGCCCTAGCCGAAAGCCTAGGGGTGCCCTAGCCTGAAGGCTAGGGGAGCCCTAGCCTTAGCCTAGGGGAGCCCTAGCCGAAAGCCTTGGGGTGCCCTAGCCTGAAGGCTAGGGGAGCCCTAGCCTTAGCCTAGGGGAGCGCTAGCCGAAAGCCTAGGGATGGCCTAGCCTGAAGGCTAGGGGAGCCCTAGCCTTAGCCTAGGGGAGCCCTAGCCGAAAGCCTAGGGCTTCCCTAGCCTGAAGGCTAGGGGAGCCCTAGCCTTAGCCTAGGGGAGCCCTAGCCGAAAGCCTAGGGGTGCCCTAGCCTGAAGGCTAGGGGAGCCCTAGCCTTAGCCTAGGGGAGCCCTAGCCGAAAGCCTAGGGGTGCCCTAGCCTGAAGGCTAGGGGAGCCCTAGCCTTAGCCTAGGGGAGCCCTAGCCGAAAGCCTAGGGGTGCCCTAGCCTGAAGGCTAGGGGTGCCCTAGCTTAGCCTAGGGGAGCCCTAGCCGAAAGCCTAGGGGTGCCCTAGCCTGAAGGCTAGGGGAGCCCTAGCCTTAGCCTAGGGGAGCCTAAAGCCTAGGGGTGCCCTAGCCTGAAGGCTAGGGGAGCCCTAGCCTTAGCCTAGGGGAGCCTAAAGCCTAGGGGTGCCCTAGCCTGAAGGCTAGGGGAGCCCTAGCCTTAGCCTAGGGGAGCCTAAAGCCTAGGGGTGCCCTAGCCTGAAGGCTAGGGGAGCCCTAGCCTTAGCCTAGGGGAGCCTAAAGCCTAGGGGTGCCCTAGCCTGAAGGCTAGGGGAGCCCTAGCCTTAGCCTAGGGGAGCCTAAAGCCTAGGGGTGCCCTAGCCTGAAGGCTAGGGGAGCCCTAGCCTTAGCCTAGGGGAGCCTAAAGCCTAGGGGTGCCCTAGCCTGAAGGCTAGGGGAGCCCTAGCCTTAGCCTAGGGGAGCCCTAGCCTAAAGCCTAGGGGTGCCCTAGCCTGAAGGCTAGGGGAGCCCTAGCCTTAGCCTAGGGGAGCCTAAAGCCTAGGGGTGCCCTAGCCTGAAGGCTAGGGGAGCCCTAGCCTTAGCCTAGGGGAGCCTAAAGCCTAGGGGTGCCCTAGCCTGAAGGCTAGGGGAGCCCTAGCCTTAGCCTAGGGGAGCCTAAAGCCTAGGGGTGCCCTAGCCTGAAGGCTAGGGGAGCCCTAGCCTTAGCCTAGGGGAGCCTAAAGCCTAGGGGTGCCCTAGCCTGAAGGCTAGGGGAGCCCTAGCCTTAGCCTAGGGGAGCCTAAAGCCTAGGGGTGCCCTAGCCTGAAGGCTAGGGGAGCCCTAGCCTTAGCCTAGGGGAGCCTAAAGCCTAGGGGTGCCCTAGCCTGAAGGCTAGGGGAGCCCTAGCCTTAGCCTAGGGGAGCCTAAAGCCTAGGGGTGCCCTAGCCTGAAGGCTAGGGGAGCCCTAGCCTTAGCCTAGGGGAGCCCTAGCCTAAAGCCTAGGGGTGCGCTAGCCTGAAGGTTAGGGGAGCCCTAGCCTTAGCCTAGGGGAGCCCTAGCCTAAAGCCAAGGGGTGCGCTAGCCTGAAGGCTAGGGGAGCCCTAGCCTTAGCCTAGGGGAACCCTAGCCTAAAGCCTAGGGGTGCCCTAGCCTGAAGGCTAGGGGAGCCCTAGCCTTAGCCTAGGGGAGCCCTAGCCTAAAGCCTAGGGGTGCCCTAGCCTGAAGGCTAGGGGAGCCCTAGCCTTAGCCTAGGGGAGCCCTAGCCTAAAGCCTAGGGGTGCCCTAGCCTGAAGGCGAGGGGAGCCCTAGCCTTAGCCTAGGGGAGCCCTAGCCAAAAGCCTAGGGGTGCCCTAGCCTGAAGGCGAGGGGAGCCCTAGCCTTAGCCTAGGGGAGCCCTAGCCTAAAGCCTAGGGGTGCCCTAGCCTGAAGGCGAGGGGAGCCCTAGCCTTAGCCTAGGGGAGCCCTAGCCTAAAGCCTAGGGGTGCCCTAGCCTGAAGGCGAGGGGAGCCCTTGCCTTAGCCTAGGGGAGCCCTAGCCTAAAGCCTAGGGGTGCCCTAGCCTGAAGGCGAGGGGAGCCCTAGCCTTAGCCTAGGGGAGCCCTAGCCTAAAGCCTAGGGGTGCCCTAGCCTGAAGGCGAGGGGAGCCCTAGCCTTAGCCTAGGGGAGCCCTAGCCTAAAGCCTAGGGGTGCCCTAGCCTGAAGGCGAGGGGAGCCCTAGCCTTAGCCTAGGGGAGCCCTAGCCTAAAGCCTAGGGGTGCCCAAGCCTGAAGGCGAGGGGAGCCCTAGCCTTAGCCTAGGGGAGCCCTAGCCTAAAGCCTAGGGGTGCCCTAGCCTGAAGGCGAGGGGAGCCCTAGCCTTAGCCTAGGGGAGCCCTAGCCTAAAGCCTAGGGGTGCCCTAGCCTGAAGGCGAGGGGAGCCCTAGCCTTAGCCTAGGGGAGCCCAAGCCTAAAGCCTAGGGGTGCCCTAGCCTGAAGGCGAGGGGAGCCCTAGCCTTAGCCTAGGGGAGCCCAAGCCTAAAGCCTAGGGGTGCCCTAGCCTGAAGGCGAGGGGAGCCCTAGCCTTAGCCTAGGGGAGCCCAAGCCTAAAGCCTAGGGGTGCCCTAGCCTGAAGGCGAGGGGAGCCCTAGCCTTAGCCTAGGGGAGCCCTAGCCTAAAGCCTAGGGGTGCCCTAGCCTGAAGGCGAGGGGAGCCCTAGCCTTAGCCTAGGGGAGCCCTAGCCTAAAGCCTAGGGGTGCCCTAGCCTGAAGGCGAGGGGAGCCCTAGCCTTAGCCTAGGGGAGCCCTAGCCTAAAGCCTAGGGGTGCCCTAGCCTGAAGGCGAGGGGAGCCCTAGCCATAGCCTAGGGGAGCCCTAGCCTAAAGCCTAGGGGTGCCCTAGCCTGAAGGCGAGGGGAGCCCTAGCCTTAGCCTAGGGGAGCCCTAGCCTAAAGCCTAGGGGTGCCCTAGCCTGAAGGCGAGGGGAGCCCTAGCCTTAGCCTAGGGGAGCCCTAGCCTAAAGCCTAGGGGTGCCCTAGCCTGAAGGCGAGGGGAGCCCTAGCCTTAGCCTAGGGGAGCCCTAGCCTAAAGCCTAGGGGTGCCCTAGCCTGAAGGCGAGGGGAGCCCTAGCCTTAGCCTAGGGGAGCCCTAGCCTAAAGCCTAGGGGTGCCCTAGCCTGAAGGCGAGGGGAGCCCTAGCCTTAGCCTAGGGGAGCCCTAGCCTAAAGCCTAGGGGTGCCCTAGCCTGAAGGCGAGGGGAGCCCTAGCCTTAGCCTAGGGGAGCCCTAGCCTAAAGCCTAGGGGTGCCCTAGCCTGAAGGCGAGGGGAGCCCTAGCCTTAACCTAGGGGAGCCCTAGCCTAAAGCCTAGGGGTGCCCTAGCCTGAAGGCGAGGGGAGCCCTAGCCTTAGCCTAGGGGAGCCCTAGCCTAAAGCCTAGGGGTGCCCTAGCCTGAAGGCAAGGGGAGCCCGAGCCTTAGCCTAGGGGAGCCTAAAGCCTAGGGGTGCCCTAGCCTGAAGGCGAGGGGAGCCCTAGCCTTAGCCTAGGGGAGCCTAAAGCCTAGGGGTGCCCTAGCCTGAAGGCGAGGGGAGCCCTAGCCTTAGCCTAGGGGAGCCTAAAGCCTAGGGGTGCCCTAGCCTGAAGGCGAGGGGAGCCCTAGCCTTAGCCTAGGGGAGCCTAAAGCCTAGGGGTGCTCTAGCCTGAAGGCGAGGGGAGCCCTAGCCTTAGCCTAGGGGAGCCTAAAGCCTAGGGGTGCCCTAGCCTGAAGGCGAGGGGAGCCCTAGCCTTAGCCTAGGGGAGCCTAAAGCCTAGGGGTGCCCTAGCCTGAAGGCGAGGGGAGCCCTAGCCTTAGCCTAGGGGAGCCTAAAGCCTAGGGGTGCCCTAGCCTGAAGGCTAGGGGAGCCCTAGCCTTAGCCTAGGGGAGCCTAAAGCCTAGGGGTGCCCTAGCCTGAAGGCTAGGGGAGCCCTAGCCTTAGCCTAGGGGAGCCTAAAGCCTAGGGGTGCCCCAGCCTGAAGGCTAGGGTAGCCCTAGCCTTAGCCTAGGGGAGCCCTAGCCTAAAGCCTAGGGGTGCCCCAGCCTGAAGGCTAGGGGAGCCCTAGCCTTAGCCTAGGGGAGCCCTAGCCTAAAGCCTAGGGGTGCCCCAGCCTGAAGGCTAGGGGAGCCCTAGCCTTAGCCTAGGGGAACCCTAGCCTAAAGCCTAGGGGTGCCCCAGCCTGAAGGCTAGGGGAGCCCTAGCCTTAGCCTAGGGGAGCCCTAGCCTAAAGCCTAGGGGTGCCCCAGCCTGAAGGCTAGGGGAGCCCTAGCCTTAGCCTAGGGGAGCCCTAGCCTAAAGCCTAGGGGTGCCCCAGCCTGAAGGCTAGGGGAGCCCTAGCCTTAGCCTAGGGGAGCCCTAGCCTAAAGCCTTGGGGTGCCCCAGCCTGAAGGCTAGGGGAGCCCTAGCCTTAGCCTAGGGGAGCCCTATCCTAAAGCCTAGGGGTGCCCCAGCCTGAAGGCTAGGGGAGCCCTAGCCTTAGCCTAGGGGAGCCCTAGCCTAAAGCCTAGGGGTGCCCCAGCCTGAAGGCTAGGGGAGCCCTAGCCTTAGCCTAGGGGAGCCCTAGCCTAAAGCCTAGGGGTGCCCCAGCCTGAAGGCTAGGGGAGCCCTAGCCTTAGCCTAGGGGAGCCCTAGCCTAAAGCCTAGGGGTGCCCCAGCCTGAAGGCTAGGGGAGCCCTAGCCTTAGCCTAGGGGAGCCCTAGCCTAAAGCCTAGGGGTGCCCCAGCCTGAAGGCTAGGGGAGCCCTAGCCTTAGGCTAGGGGAGCCCTAGCCTAAAGCCTAGGGGTGCCCCAGCCTGAAGGCTAGGGGAGCCCTAGCCTTAGCCTAGGGGAGCCCTAGCCTAAAGCCTAGGGGTGCCCCAGCCTGAAGGCTAGGGGAGCCCTAGCCTTAGCCTAGGGGAGCCCTAGCCTAAAGCCTAGGGGTGCCCCAGCCTGAAGGCTAGGGGAGCCCTAGCCTTAGCCTAGGGGAGCCCTAGCCTAAAGCCTAGGGGTGCCCCAGCCTGAAGGCTAGGGGAGCCCGAGCCTTAGCCTAGGGGAGCCTAAAGCCTAGGGGTGCCCCAGCCTGAAGGCTAGGGGAGCCCTAGCCTTAGCCTAGGGGAGCCTAAAGCCTAGGGGTGCCCCAGTCTGCAGGCTAGGGGAGCCCTAGCCTTAGCCTAGGGGAGCCTAAAGCCTAGGGGTGCCCCAGCCTGAAGGCTAGGGGAGCCCTAGCCTTAGCCTAGGGGAGCCTAAAGCCTAGGGGTGCCCTAGCCTGAAGGCTAGGGGAGCCCTAGCCTTAGCCTAGGGGAGCCCTAGCCTTAGCCTAGGGGAGCCCTAGCCTAAAGCCTAGGGGAGCCCTAGCCTAAAGCCTAGGGGTGCCCTAGCCTGAAGGCTAGGGGAGCCCTAGCCTTAGCCTAGGGGAGCCTAAAGCCTAGGGGTGCCCTAGCCTGAAGGCTAGGGGAGCCCTAGCCTTAGCCTAGGGGAGCCTAAAGCCTAGGGGTGCCCTAGCCTGAAGGCTAGGGGAGCCCTAGCCTTAGCCTAGGGGAGCCTAAAGCCTAGGGGTGCCCTAGCCTGAAGGCTAGGGGAGCCCTAGCCTTAGCCTAGGGGAGCCTAAAGCCTAGGGGTGCCCTAGCCTGAAGGCTAGGGGAGCCCTAGCCTTAGCCTAGGGGAGCCTAAAGCCTAGGGGTGCCCTAGCCTGAAGGCTAGGGGAGCCCTAGCCTTAGCCTAGGGGAGCCTAAAGCCTAGGGGTGCCCTAGCCTGAAGGCTAGGGGAGCCCTAGCCTTAGCCTAGGTGAGCCCTAGCCTAAAGCCTAGGGGTGCGCTAGCCTGAAGGCTAGGGGAGCCCTAGCCTTAGCCTAGGGGAGCCCTAGCCTAAAGCCAAGGGGTGCGCTAGCCTGAAGGCTAGGGGAGCCCTAGCCTTAGCCTAGGGGAACCCTAGCCTAAAGCCTAGGGGTGCCCTAGCCTGAAGGCTAGGGGAGCCCTAGCCTTAGCCTAGGGGAGCCCTAGCCTAAAGCCTATGGGTGCCCTAGCCTGAAGGCTAGGGGAGCCCTAGCCTTAGCCTAGGGGAGCCCTAGCCTAAAGCCTAGGGGTGCCCTAGCCTGAAGGCTAGGGGAGCCCTAGCCTTAGCCTAGGGGAGCCCTAGCCTAAAGCCTAGGGGTGCCCTAGCCTGAAGGCGAGGGGAGCCCTAGCCTTAGCCTAGGGGAGCCCTAGCCTAAAGCCTAGGGGTGCCCTAGCCTGAAGGCGAGGGGAGCCCTAGCCTTAGCCTAGGGGAGCCCTAGCCTAAAGCCTAGGGGTGCCCTAGCCTGAAGGCGAGGGGAGCCCTAGCCTTAGCCTAGGGGAGCCCTAGCCTAAAGCCTAGGGGTGCCCTAGCCTGAAGGCGAGGGGAGCCCTAGCCTTAGCCTAGGGGAGCCCTAGCCTAAAGCCTAGGGGTGCCCTAGCCTGAAGGCGAGGGGAGCCCTAGCCTTAGCCTAGGGGAGCCCTAGCCTAAAGCCTAGGGGTGCCCTAGCCTGAAGGCGAGGGGAGCCCTAGCCTTAGCCTAGGGGAGCCCTAGCCTAAAGCCTAGGGGTGCCCTAGCCTGAAGGCGAGGGGAGCCCTAGCCTTAGCCTAGGGGAGCCCTAGCCTAAAGCCTAGGGGTGCCCTAGCCTGAAGGCGAGGGGAGCCCTAGCCTTAGCCTAGGGGAGCCCTAGCCTAAAGCCTAGGGGTGCCCTAGCCTGAAGGCGAGGGGAGCCCTAGCCTTAGCCTAGGGGAGCCCTAGCCTAAAGCCTAGGGGTGCCCTAGCCTGAAGGCGAGGGGAGCCCTAGCCATAGCCTAGGGGAGCCCTAGCCTAAAGCCTAGGGTTGCCCCAGCCTGAAGGCGAGGGGAGCCCTAGCCTTAGCCTAGGGGAGCCCTAGCCTAAAGCCTAGGGGTGCCCTAGCCTGAAGGCGAGGGGAGCCCTAGCCTTAGCCTAGGGGAGCCCTAGCCTAAAGCCTAGGGGTGCCCTAGCCTGAAGGCGAGGGGAGCCCTAGCCTTAGCCTAGGGGAGCCCTAGCCTAAAGCCTAGGGGTGCCCTAGCCTGAAGGCGAGGGGAGCCCTAGCCTTAGCCTAGGGGAGCCCTAGCCTAAAGCCTAGGGGTGCCCTAGCCTGAAGGCGAGGGGAGCCCTAGCCTTAGCCTAGGGGAGCCCTAGCCTAAAGCCTAGGGGTGCCCTAGCCTGAAGGCGAGGGGAGCCCTAGCCTTAGCCTAGGGGAGCCCTAGCCTAAAGCCTAGGGGTGCCCTAGCCTGAAGGCGAGGGGAGCCCTAGCCTTAGCCTAGGGGAGCCCTAGCCTAAAGCCTAGGGGTGCCCTAGCCTGAAGGCGAGGGGAGCCCTAGCCTTAGCCTAGGGGAGCCCTAGCCTAAAGCCTAGGGGTGCCCTAGCCTGAAGGCGAGGGGAGCCCGAGCCTTAGCCTAGGGGAGCCTAAAGCCTAGGGGTGCCCTAGCCTGAAGGCGAGGGGAGCCCTAGCCTTAGCCTAGGGGAGCCTAAAGCCTAGGGGTGCCCTAGCCTGAAGGCGAGGGGAGCCCTAGCCTTAGCCTAGGGGAGCCTAAAGCCTAGGGGTGCCCTAGCCTGAAGGCGAGGGGAGCCCTAGCCTTAGCCTAGGGGAGCCTAAAGCCTAGGGGTGCTCTAGCCTGAAGGCGAGGGGAGCCCTAGCCTTAGCCTAGGGGAGCCTAAAGCCTAGGGGTGCCCTAGCCTGAAGGCGAGGGGAGCCCTAGCCTTAGCCTAGGGGAGCCTAAAGCCTAGGGGTGCCCTAGCCTGAAGGCGAGGGGAGCCCTAGCCTTAGCCTAGGGGAGCCTAAAGCCTAGGGGTGCCCTAGCCTGAAGGCTAGGGGAGCCCTAGCCTTAGCCTAGGGGAGCCTAAAGCCTAGGGGTGCCCTAGCCTGAAGGCTAGGGGAGCCCTAGCCTTAGCCTAGGGGAGCCTAAAGCCTAGGGGTGCCCCAGCCTGAAGGCTAGGGGAGCGCTAGCCTTAGCCTAGGGGAGCCCTAGCCTAAAGCCTAGGGGTGCCCCAGCCTGAAGGCTAGGGGAGCCCTAGCCTTAGCCTAGGGGAGCCCTAGCCTAAAGCCTAGGGGTGCCCCAGCCTGAAGGCTAGGGGAGCCCTAGCCTTAGCCTAGGGGAACCCTAGCCTAAAGCCTAGGGGTGCCCCAGCCTGAAGGCTAGGGGAGCCCTAGCCTTAGCCTAGGGGAGCCCTAGCCTAAAGCCTAGGGTTGCCCCAGCCTGAAGGCTAGGGGAGCCCTAGCCTTAGCCTAGGGGAGCCCTAGCCTAAAGCCTAGGGGTGCCCCAGCCTGAAGGCTAGGGGAGCCCTAGCCTTAGCCTAGGGGAGCCCTAGCCTAAAGCCTTGGGGTGCCCCAGCCTGAAGGCTAGGGGAGCCCTAGCCTTAGCCTAGGGGAGCCCTAGCCTAAAGCCTAGGGGTGCCCCAGCCTGAAGGCTAGGGGAGCCCTAGCCTTAGCCTAGGGGAGCCCTAGCCTAAAGCCTAGGGGTGCCCCAGCCTGAAGGCTAGGGGAGCCCTAGCCTTAGCCTAGGGGAGCCCTAGCCTAAAGCCTAGGGGTGCCCCAGCCTGAAGGCTAGGGGAGCCCTAGCCTTAGCCTAGGGGAGCCCTAGCCTAAAGCCTAGAGGTGCCCCAGCCTGAAGGCTAGGGGAGCCCTAGCCTTAGCCTAGGGGAGCCCTAGCCTAAAGCCTAGGGGTGCCCCAGCCTGAAGGCTAGGGGAGCCCTAGCCTTAGCCTAGGGGAGCCCTAGCCTAAAGCCTAGGGGTGCCCCAGCCTGAAGGCTAGGGGAGCCCGAGCCTTAGCCTAGGGGAGCCTAAAGCCTAGGGGTGCCCCAGCCTGAAGGCTAGGGGAGCCCTAGCCTTAGCCTAGGGGAGCCTAAAGCCTAGGGGTGCCCCAGCCTGCAGGCTAGGGGAGCCCTAGCCTTAGCCTAGGGGAGCCTAAAGCCTAGGGGTGCCCCAGCCTGAAGGCTAGGGGAGCCCTAGCCTTAGCCTAGGGGAGCCCTAGCCTAAAGCCTAGGGGTGCCCCAGCCTGAAGGCTAGGGGAGCCCTAGCCTTAGCCTAGGGGAGCCCTAGCCTAAAGCCTAGGGGTGCCCCAGCCTGAAGGCTAGGGGAGCCCTAGCCTTAGCCTAGGGGAGCCCTAGCCTAAAGCCTAGGGGTGCCCCAGCCTGAAGGCTAGGGGAGCCCAACCCTTAGCCTAGGGGAGCCCTAGCTTAAAGCCTAGGGGTGCCCCAGCCTGAAGGCTAGGGGAGCCCTAGCCTTAGCCTAGGGGAGCCCTAGCCTAAAGCCTAGGGGTGCCCCAGCCTGAAGGCTAGGGGAGCCCTAGCCTTAGCCTAGGGGAGCCCTAGCCTAAAGCCTAGGGGTGCCCCAGCCTGAAGGCTAGGGGAGCCCTAGCCTTAGCCTAGGGAAGCCCTAGCCTAAAGCCTAGGGGTGCCCCAGACTGAAGGCTAGGGGAGCCCTAGCCTTAGCCTAGGGGAGCCCTAGCCTAAAGCCTAGGGGTGCCCCAGCCTGAAGGCTAGGGGAGCCCTAGCCTTAGCCTAGGGGAGCCCTAGCCTAAAGCCTAGGGGTGCCCCAGCCTGAAGGCTAGGGGAGCCCTAGCCTTAGCCTAGGGGAGCCCTAGCCTAAAGCCTAGGGGTGCCCCAGCCTGAAGGCTAGGGGAGCCCTAGCCTTAGCCTAGGGGAGCCCTAGCCTACAGCCTAGGGGTGCCCCAGCCTGAAGGCTAGGGGAGCCCTAGCCTTAGCCTAGGGGAGCCCTAGCCTACAGCCTAGGGGTGCCCCAGCCTGAAGGCTAGGGGAGCCCTAGCCTTAGCCTAGGGGAGCCCTAGCCTACAGCCTAGGGGTGCCCCAGCCTGAAGGCTAGGGGAGCCCTAGCCTTAGCCTAGGGGAGCCCTAGCCTACAGCCTAGGGGTGCCCCAGCCTGAAGGCTAGGGGAGCCCTAGCCTGAGCCTAGGGGAGCCCTAGCCTACAGCCTAGGGGTGCCCTAGCCTGGAGGCTAGGGGAGCCCTAGCCTGAGCCTAGGGGAGCCCTAGCCTACAGCCTAGGGGTGCCCCAGCCTGAAGGCTAGGGAAGCCCTAGCCTTAGCCTAGGGGAGCCCTAGCCTACAGCCTAGGGGTGCCCCAGCCTGAAGGCTAGGGGAGCCCTAGCCTTAGCCTAGGGGAGCCCTAGCCTACAGCCTAGGGGTGCCCCAGCCTGAAGGCTAGGGGAGCCCTAGCCTTAGCCTAGGGGAGCCCTAGCCTACAGCCTAGGGGTGCCCCAGACTGAAGGCTAGGGGAGCCCTAGCCTTAGCCTAGGGGAGCCCTAGCCTACAGCCTAGGGGTACCCTAGCCTGAAGGCTAGGGGAGCCCTAGCCTTAGCCTAGGGGAGCCCTAGCCTACAGCCTAGGGGTGCCCTAGCCTGAAGGCTAGGGGAGCCCTAGCCTTAGCCTAGGGGAGCCTAAAGACTAGGGGTGCCCTAGCCTGAAGGCTAGGGGAGCCCTAGCCTTAGCCTAGGGGAGCCTAAAGACTAGGGGTGCCCTAGCCTGAAGGCTAGGGGAGCCCTAGCCTTAGCCTAGGGGAGCCTAAAGCCTAGGGGTGCCCTAGCCTGAAGGCTAGGGGAGCCCTAGCCTTAGCCTAGGGGAGCCTAAAGCCTAGGGGTGCCCTAGCCTGAAGGCTAGGGGAGCCCAAGCCTTAGCCTAGGGGAGCCCTAGCCTAAAGCCTAGGGGTGCCCTAGCCTGAAGGCTAGGGGAGCCCTAGCCTTAGCCTAGGGGAGCCCTAGCCTAAAGCCTAGGGGTGACCTAGCCTGAAGGCTAGGGGAGCCCTAGCCTTAGCCTAGGGGAGCCTAAAGCCTAGGGGTGCCCTAGCCTGAAGGCGAGGGGAGCCCTAGCCTTAGCCTAGGGGAGCCTAAAGCCTAGGGGTGCCCAAGCCTGAAGGCTAGGGGAGCCCTAGCCTTAGCCTAGGGGAGCCTAAAGCCTAGGGGTGCCCTAGCCTGAAGGCTAGGGGAGCCCTAGCCTTAGCCTAGGGGAGCCCTAGCCTGAAGCCTAGGGGTGCCCTAGCCTGAAGGCTAGGGGAGCCCTAGCCATAGCCTAGGGGAGCCCTAGCCTGAAGCCTAGGGGTGCCCTAGCCTGAAGGCTAGGGGAGCCCTAGCCTTAGCCTAGGGGTGCCCTAGCCTGAAGGCTTGGGGAGCCCTAGCCTTAGCCTAGGGGAGCCCTAGCCTGAAGCCTAGGGGTGCCCTAGCCTGAAGGCTAGAGGAGCCCTAGCCTTAGCCTAGGGGAGCCCTAGCCTGAAGCCTAGGGGTGCCCTAGCCTGAAGGCTAGGGGAGCCCTAGCCTTAGCCTAGGGGAGCCCTAGCCTGAAGCCTAGGGGTGCCCTAGCCTGAAGGCTAGGGGAGCCCTAGCCTTAGCCTAGGGGAGCCCTAGCCTGAAGCCTAGGGGTGCCCTAGCCTGAAGGCTAGGGGAGCCCTAGCCTTAGCCTAGGGGAGCCCTAGCCTAAAGCCTAGGGGTGCCCTAGCCTGAAGGCTAGGGGAGCCCTAGCCTTAGCCTAGGGGAGCCTAAAGCCTAGGGGTGCCCTAGCCTGAAGGCTAGGGGAACCCTAGCCTTAGCCTAGGGGAGCCTAAAGCCTAGGGGTGCCCTAGCCTGAAGGCTAGGGGAGCCCTAGCCTTAGCCTAGGGGAGCCTAAAGCCTAGGGGTGCCCTAGCCTGAAGGCTAGGGGAGCCCTAGCCTTAGCCTAGGGGAGCCTAAAGCCTAGGGGTGCCCTAGCCTGAAGGCTAGGGGAGCCCTAGCCTTAGCCTAGGGAGCCTAAAGCCTAGGGATGCCCTAGCCTGAAGGCTAGGGGAGCCCTAGCCTTAGCCTAGGGGAGCCTAAAGCCTAGGGGTGGCCTAGCCTGAAGGCTAGGGGAGCCCTAGCCTTAGCCTAGGGGAGCCTAAAGCCTAGGGGTGCCCTAGCCTGAAGGCTAGGGCAGCCCTAGTCTTAGCCTAGGGGAGCCTAAAGCCTAGGGGTGCCCTAGCCTGAAGCCTAGGGGTGCCCTAGCCTGGAGGTTAGGGGAGCCCTAGCCTTAGCCTAGGGGAGCCCTAGCCTGAAGCCTAGGGGTGCCCTAGCCTGGAGGCTAGGGGAGCCCTAGCCTTAGCCTAGGGGAGCCCTAGCCTGAAGCCTAGGGGTGCCCTAGCCTGGAGGCTAGGGGAGCCCTAGCCTTATCCTAGGGGAGCCCTAGCCTGAAGCCTAGGGGTGCCCTAGCCTGAAGGCTAGGGGAGCCCTAGCCTGAGCCTAGTGGAGCCCTAGCCTGAAGCCTAGGGGTGCCCTAGCCTGGAGGCTAGGGGAGCCCTAGCCTGAGCCTAGGGGAGCCCTAGCCTGAAGCCTAGGGGTGCCCTAGCCTGGAGGCTAGGGGAGCCCTAGCCTGAGCCTAGGGGAGCCCTAGCCTGAAGCCTAGGGGTGCCCTAGCCTGGAGGCTAGGGGAGCCCTAGCCTGAGCCTAGGGGAGCCCAAGCCTGAAGCCTAGGGGTGCCCTAGCCTGGAGGCTAGGGGAGCCCTAGCGTGAGCCTAGGGGAGCCCTAGCCTGAAGCCTAGGGGTGCCCTAGCCTGGAGGCTAGGGGAGCCCTAGCCTGAGCCTAGGGGAGCCCTAGCCTGAAGCCTAGGGGTGCCCTAGCCTGGAGGCTAGGGGAGCCCTAGCCTGAGCCTAGGGGATCCCTAGCCTGAAGCCTAGGGGTGCCCTAGCCTGGAGGCTAGGGGAGCCCTAGCCTGAGCCTAGGGGAGCCCTAGCCTGAAGCCTAGGGGTGCCCTAGCCTGGAGGCTAGGGGAGCCCTAGCCTGAGCCTAGGGGAGCCCTAGCCTGAAGCCTAGGGGTGCCCTAGCCTGAAGGCTAGGGGAGCCCTAGCCTGAGCCTAGGGGAGCCCTAGCCTGAAGCCTAGGGGTGCCCTAGCCTGGAGGCTAGGGGAGCCCTAGCCTGAGCCTAGGGGAGCCCTAGCCTGAAGCCTAGGGGTGCCCTAGCCTGGAGGCTAGGGGAGCCCTAGCCTGAGCCTAGGGGAGCCCTAGCCTGAAGCCTAGGGGTGCCCTAGCCTGGAGGCTAGGGGAGCCCTAGCCTGAGCCTAGGGGAGCCCTAGCCTGAAGCCTAGGGGTGCCCTAGCCTGGAGGCTAGGGGAGCCCTAGCCTGAGCCTAGGGGAGCCCTAGCCTGAAGCCTAGGGGTGCCCTAGCCTGGAGGCTAGGGGAGCCCTAGCCTGAGCCTAGGGGAGCCCTAGCCTGAAGCCTAGGGGTGCCCTAGCCTGGAGGCTAGGGGAGCCCTAGCCTGAGCCTAGGGGAGCCCTAGCCTGAAGCCTAGGGCTGCCCTAGCCTGGAGGCTAGGGGAGCCCTAGCCTGAGCCTAGGGGAGCCCTAGCCTGAAGCCTAGGGCTGCCCTAGCCAGGAGGCTAGGGGAGCCCTAGCCTGAGCCTAGGGGAGCCCTAGCCTGAAGCCTAGGGGTGCCCTAGCCTGGAGGCTAGGGCAGCCCTAGCCTGAGCCTAGGGGAGCCCTAGCCTGAAGCCTAGGGGTGCCCTAGCCTGGAGGCTAGGGCAGCCCTAGCCTGAGCCTAGGGGAGCCCTAGCCTGAAGCCTAGGGGTGCCCTAGCCTGGAGGCTAGGGCAGCCCTAGCCTGAGCCTAGGGGAGCCCTAGCCTGAAGCCTAGGGGTGCCCTAGCCTGGAGGCTAGGGCAGCCCTAGCCTGAGCCTAGGGGAGCCCTAGCCTGAAGCCTAGGGGTGCCCTAGCCTGGAGGCTAGGGCAGCCCTAGCTTGAGGCTAGGGGAGCCCTAGCCTGAAGCCTAGGGGTGCCCTAGCCAGGAGGCTAGGGCAGCCCTAGCCTGAGCCTAGGGGAGCCCTAGCCTGAGCCTAGGGGAGCCCTAGCCTGAAGCCTAGGGGTGCCCTTGCCTGGGGGCTAGGGCAGCCCTAGCCTGAGCCTAGGGGAGCCCTAGCCTGAAGCCTAGGGGTGCCTTAGCCTGGAGGCTAGGGCAGCCCTAGCCTGAGCCTAGGGGAGCCCTAGCCTGAAGCCTAGGGGTGCCCTAGCCTGGAGGCTAGGGCAGCCCTAGCCTGAGCCTAGGGGAGCCCTAGCCTGAAGCCTAGGGGTGCCCTAGCCTGGAGGCTAGGGCAGCCCTAGCCTGAGCCTAGGGGAGACCTAGCCTGAAGCCTAGGGGTGCCCTAGCCTGCAGGCTAGGGCAGCCCTAGCCTGAGCCTAGGGGAGCCCTAGCCTGAAGCCTAGGGGTGCCCTAGCCTGGAGGCTAGGGCAGCCCTAGCCTGAGCCTAGGGGAGCCCTAGCCTGAAGCCTAGGGGTGCCCTAGCCTGGAGGCTAGGGCAGCCCTAGCCTGAGCCTAGGGGAGCCCTAGCCTGAAGCCTAGGGGTGCCCTAGCCTGGAGGCTAGGGCAGCCCTAGCCTGAGCCTAGGGGAGCCCTAGCCTAAAGCCTAGGGGTGCCCTAGCCTAGGGCAGCCCTAGCCTGAGCCTAGGGGAGCCCTAGCCTAAAGCCTAGGGGTGCCCTAGCCTGGAGGCTAGGGCAGCCCTAGCCTGAGCCTAGGGGAGCCCTAGCCTAAAACCTAGGGGTGCCCTAGCCTAGAGGCTAGGGCAGCCCTAGCCTGAGCCTAGGGGAGCCCAAAGCCTAGGGGTGCCCTAGCCTGGAGGCTAGGGGAGCCCTAGCCTGAGCCTAGGGGAGCCCAGAGCCTAGGGGTGCCCTAGCCTGGAGGCTAGGGGAGCCCTAGCCTGAGCCTAGGGGAGCCCAGAGCCTAGGGGTGCCCTAGCCTGGAGGCTAGGGGAGCCCTAGCCTGAGCCTAGGGGAGCCCAGAGCCTAGGGGTGCCCTAGCCTGGAGGCTAGGGGAGCCCTAGCCTGAGCCTAGGGGAGCCCAGAGCCTAGGGGTGCCCAAGCCTGGAGGCTACGGGAGCCCTAGCCTGAGCCTAGGGGAGCCCAGAGACTAGGGGTGCCCAAGCCTGGAGGCTAGGGGAGCCCTAGCCTGAGCCTAGGGGAGCCCAGAGCCTAGGGGTGCCCAAGCCTGGAGGCTAGGGGAGCCCTAGCCTGAGCCTAGGGGAGCCCAGAGCCTAGGGGTGCCCAAGCCTGGAGGCTAGGGGAGCCCTAACCTGAGCCTTGGGGAGCCCAGAGCCTAGGGGTGCCCAAGCCTGGAGGCTAGGGGAGCCCTAGCCTGAGCCTTGGGGAGCCCAGAGCCTAGGGGTGCCCAAGCCTGGAGGCTAGGGGAGCCCTAGCCTGAGCCTTGGGGAGCCCAGAGCCTAGGGGTGCCCAAGCCTGGAGGCTAGGGGAGCCCTAGCCTGAGCCTTGGGGAGCCCAGAGCCTAGGGGTGCCCAAGCCTGGAGGCTAGGGGAGCCCTAGCCTGAGCCTTGGGGAGCCCAGAGCCTAGGGGTGCCCAAGCCTGGAGGCTAGGGGAGCCCTAGCCTGAGCCTTGGGGAGCCCAGAGCCTAGGGGTGCCCAAGCCTGGAGGCTAGGGGAGCCCTAGCCTGAGCCTTGGGGAGCCCAGAGCCTAGGGGTGCCCAAGCCTGGAGGCTAGGGGAGCCCTAGCCTGAGCCTTCGGGAGCCCAGAGCTAGGGCTGCCCTAGCCTGGAGGCTAGGGGAGCCCTAGCCTGAGCCTTGGGGAGCCCAGAGCTAGGGCTGCCCTAGCCTGGAGGCTAGGGGAGCCCTAGCCTGAGCCTTGGGGAGCCCAGAGCCTAGGGGTGCCCTAGCCTGGAGGCTAGGGGAGCCCTAGCCTGAGCCTTGGGGAGCCCAGAGCCTAGGGGTGCCCTAGCCTGGAGGCTAGGGGAGCCCTAGCCTGAGCCTTGGGGAGCCCAGAGCCTAGGGGTGCCCTAGCCTGGAGGCTAGGGGAGCCCTTGCCTGAGCCTTGGGGAGCCCAGAGCCTAGGGGTGCCCTAGCCTGGAGGCTAGGGGAGCCCTAGCCTGAGCCTTGGGGAGCCCAGAGCCTAGGGGTGCCCTAGCCTGGAGGCTAGGGGAGCCCTAGCCTGAGCCTTGGGGAGCCCAGAGCCTAGGGGTGCCCTAGCCTGGAGGCTAGGGGAGCCCTAGCCTGAGCCTTGGGGAGCCCAGAGACTAGGGGTGCCCTAGCCTGGAGGCTAGGGGAGCCCTAGCCTGAGCCTTGGGGAGCCCAGAGACTAGGGGTGCCCTAGCCTGGAGGCGAGGGAAGCCCTAGCCTGAGCCTTGGGGAGCCCAGAGCCTAGGGGTGCCCTAGCCTGGAGGCTAGGGGAGCCCTAGCCTGAGCCTTGGGGAGCCCAGAGCCTAGGGGTGCCCTAGCCTGGAGGCTAGGGAAGCCCTAGCCTGAGCCTAGGGGAGCCCAGAGCCTAGGGGTGCCCTAGCCTGGAGGCTAGGGGAGCCCTAGCCTGAGCTTGGGGAGCCCAGAGCCTAGGGGTGCCCTAGCCTGGAGGCTAGGGGAGCCCTAGCCTGAGCCTAGGGGAGCCCTAGCCTGAAGCCTAGGGGTGCCCTAGCCTGGAGGCTAGGGCAGCCCTAGCCTGAGCCTAGGGGAGCCCTAGCCTGAAGCCTAGGGGTGCCCTAGCCTGGAGGCTAGGGCAGCCCTAGCCTGAGCCTAGGGGAGCCCTAGCCTGAAGCCTAGGGGTGCCCTAGCCTGGAGGCTAGGGCAGCCCTAGCCTGAGCCTAGGGGAGCCCTAGCCTGAAGCCTAGGGGTGCCCTAGCCTGGAGGCTAGGGCAGCCCTAGCCTGAGCCTAGGGGAGCCCTAGCCTGAAGCCTAGGGGTGCCCTAGCCTGGAGGCTAGGGCAGCCCTAGCCTGAGGCTAGGGGAGCCCTAGCCTGAAGCCTAGGGGTGCCCTAGCCAGGAGGCTAGGGCAGCCCTAGCCTGAGCCTAGGGGAGCCCTAGCCTGAGCCTAGGGGAGCCCTAGCCTGAAGCCTAGGGGTGCCCTTGCCTGGGGGCTAGGGCAGCCCTAGCCTGAGCCTAGGGGAGCCCTAGCCTGAAGCCTAGGGGTGCCTTAGCCTGGAGGCTAGGGCAGCCCTAGCCTGAGCCTAGGGGAGCCCTAGCCTGAAGCCTAGGGGTGCCCTAGCCTGGAGGCTAGGGCAGCCCTAGCCTGAGCCTAGGGGAGCCCTAGCCTGAAGCCTAGGGGTGCCCTAGCCTGGAGGCTAGGGCAGCCCTAGCCTGAGCCTAGGGGAGCCCTAGCCTGAAGCCTAGGGGTGCCCTAGCCTGCAGGCTAGGGCAGCCCTAGCCTGAGCCTAGGGGAGCCCTAGCCTGAAGCCTAGGGGTGCCCTAGCCTGGAGGCTAGGGCAGCCCTAGCCTGAGCCTAGGGGAGCCCTAGCCTGAAGCCTAGGGGTGCCCTAGCCTGGAGGCTAGGGCAGCCCTAGCCTGAGCCTAGGGGAGCCCTAGCCTGAAGCCTAGGGGTGCCCTAGCCTGGAGGCTAGGGCAGCCCTAGCCTGAGCCTAGGGGAGCCCTAGCCTAAAGCCTAGGGGTGCCCTAGCCTAGGGCAGCCCTAGCCTGAGCCTAGGGGAGCCCTAGCCTAAAGCCTAGGGGTGCCCTAGCCTGGAGGCTAGGGCAGCCCTAGCCTGAGCCTAGGGGAGCCCTAGCCTAAAACCTAGGGGTGCCCTAGCCTAGAGGCTAGGGCAGCCCTAGCCTGAGCCTAGGGGAGCCCAAAGCCTAGGGGTGCCCTAGCCTGGAGGCTAGGGGAGCCCTAGCCTGAGCCTAGGGGAGCCCAGAGCCTAGGGGTGCCCTAGCCTGGAGGCTAGGGGAGCCCTAGCCTGAGCCTAGGGGAGCCCAGAGCCTAGGGGTGCCCTAGCCTGGAGGCTAGGGGAGCCCTAGCCTGAGCCTAGGGGAGCCCAGAGCCTAGGGGTGCCCTAGCCTGGAGGCTAGGGGAGCCCTAGCCTGAGCCTAGGGGAGCCCAGAGCCTAGGGGTGCCCAAGCCTGGAGGCTACGGGAGCCCTAGCCTGAGCCTAGGGGAGCCCAGAGACTAGGGGTGCCCAAGCCTGGAGGCTAGGGGAGCCCTAGCCTGAGCCTAGGGGAGCCCAGAGCCTAGGGGTGCCCAAGCCTGGAGGCTAGGGGAGCCCTAGCCTGAGCCTAGGGGAGCCCAGAGCCTAGGGGTGCCCAAGCCTGGAGGCTAGGGGAGCCCTAACCTGAGCCTTGGGGAGCCCAGAGCCTAGGGGTGCCCAAGCCTGGAGGCTAGGGGAGCCCTAGCCTGAGCCTTGGGGAGCCCAGAGCCTAGGGGTGCCCAAGCCTGGAGGCTAGGGGAGCCCTAGCCTGAGCCTTGGGGAGCCCAGAGCCTAGGGGTGCCCAAGCCTGGAGGCTAGGGGAGCCCTAGCCTGAGCCTTGGGGAGCCCAGAGCCTAGGGGTGCCCAAGCCTGGAGGCTAGGGGAGCCCTAGCCTGAGCCTTGGGGAGCCCAGAGCCTAGGGGTGCCCAAGCCTGGAGGCTAGGGGAGCCCCTAGCCTGAGCCTTGGGGAGCCCAGAGCCTAGGGGTGCCCAAGCCTGGAGGCTAGGGGAGCCCTAGCCTGAGCCTTGGGGAGCCCAGAGCCTAGGGGTGCCCAAGCCTGGAGGCTAGGGGAGCCCTAGCCTGAGCCTTGGGGAGCCCAGAGCTAGGGCTGCCCTAGCCTGGAGGCTAGGGGAGCCCTAGCCTGAGCCTTGGGGAGCCCAGAGCTAGGGCTGCCCTAGCCTGGAGGCTAGGGGAGCCCTAGCCTGAGCCTTGGGGAGCCCAGAGCCTAGGGGTGCCCTAGCCTGGAGGCTAGGGGAGCCCTAGCCTGAGCCTTGGGGAGCCCAGAGCCTAGGGGTGCCCTAGCCTGGAGGCTAGGGGAGCCCTAGCCTGAGCCTTGGGGAGCCCAGAGCCTAGGGGTGCCCTAGCCTGGAGGCTAGGGGAGCCCTTGCCTGAGCCTTGGGGAGCCCAGAGCCTAGGGGTGCCCTAGCCTGGAGGCTAGGGGAGCCCTAGCCTGAGCCTTGGGGAGCCCAGAGCCTAGGGGTGCCCTAGCCTGGAGGCTAGGGGAGCCCTAGCCTGAGCCTTGGGGAGCCCAGAGCCTAGGGGTGCCCTAGCCTGGAGGCTAGGGGAGCCCTAGCCTGAGCCTTGGGGAGCCCAGAGACTAGGGGTGCCCTAGCCTGGAGGCTAGGGGAGCCCTAGCCTGAGCCTTGGGGAGCCCAGAGACTAGGGGTGCCCTAGCCTGGAGGCGAGGGAAGCCCTAGCCTGAGCCTTGGGGAGCCCAGAGCCTAGGGTGCCCTAGCCTGGAGGCTAGGGGAGCCCTAGCCTGAGCCTTGGGGAGCCCAGAGCCTAGGGGTGCCCTAGCCTGGAGGCTAGGGAAGCCCTAGCCTGAGCCTAGGGGAGCCCAGAGCCTAGGGGTGCCCTAGCCTGGAGGCTAGGGGAGCCCTAGCCTGAGCTTGGGGAGCCCAGAGCCTAGGGGTGCCCTAGCCTGGAGGCTAGGGGAGCCCTAGCCTGAGCCTAGGGGAGCCCAGAGCCTAGGGGTGCCCTAGCCTGGAGGCTAGGGGAGCCCTAGCCTGAGCCTAGGGGAGCCCAGAGCCTAGGGGTGCCCTAGCCTGGAGGCTAGGGGAGCCCTAGCCTGAGCCTAGGGGAGCCCAGAGCCTAGGGGTGCCCTAGCCTGGAGGCTAGGGGAGCCCTAGCCTGAGCCTAGGGGAGCCCAGAGCCTAGGGGTGCCCAAGCCTGGAGGCTTGGGGAGCCCTAGCCTGAGCCTAGGGGAGCCCAGAGCCTAGGGGTGCCCTAGCCTGGAGGCTAGGGGAGCCCTAGCCTGAGCCTAGGGGAGCCCAGAGCCTAGGGGTGCCCTAGCCTGGAGGCTAGTGGAGCCCTAGCCTGAGCCTAGGGGAGCCCTAGCCTGAAGCCTAGGGGTGCCCTAGCCTGGAGGCTAGGGGAGCCCTAGCCTCAGCCTAGGGGAGCCCTAGCCTGAAGCCTAGGGGTGCCCTAGCCTGGAGGCTAGGGGAGCCCTAGCCTGAGCCTAGGGGAGCCCTAGCCTGAAGCCTAGGGGTGCCCTAGCCTGGAGGCTAGGGGAGCCCTAGCCTGAGCCTAGGGGAGCCCTAGCTGAAGCCTAGGGGTGCCCTAGCCTGGAGGCTAGGGGAGCCCTAGCCTGAGCCTAGGTGAGCCCTAGCCTGAAGCCTAGGGGTGCCCTAGCCTGGAGGCTAGGGGAGCCCTAGCCTGAGCCTAGGGGAGCCCTAGCCTGAAGCCTAGGGGTGCCCTAGCCTGGAGGCTAGGGGAGCCCTAGCCTGAGCCTAGGGGAGCCCTAGCCTGAAGCCTAGGGGTGCCCTAGCCTGGAGGCTAGGGGAGCCCTAGCCTGAGCCTAGGGGAGCCCTAGCCTGAAGCCTAGGGGAGCCCTAGCCTGAAGCCTAGGGGTGCCCTAGCCTGGAGGCTAGGGCAGCCCTAGCCTGAGCCTAGGGGAGCCCTAGCCTGAAGCCTACGGGTGCCCTAGCCTGGAGGCTAGGGCAGCCCTAGGCTGAGCCTAGGGGAGCCCTAGCCTGAAGCCTAGGGGTACCCTAGCCTGGATGCTAGGGCAGCCCTAGCCTGAGCCTAGGGTAGCCCTAGCGTGAAGCCTAGGGGTGCCCTAGCCAGGAGGCTAGGGCAGCCCTAGCCTGAGCCTAGGGGAGCCCTAGCCTGAAGCCTAGGGGTGCCCTAGCCTGGAGGCTAGGGCAGCCCTAGCCTGAGCCTAGGGGAGCCCTAGCCTGAAGCCTAGGGGTGCCCTAGCCTGGAGGCTAGCGCAGCCCTAGCCTGAGCCTAGGGGAGCCCTAGCCTGAAGCCTAGGGGTGCCCTAGCCTGGAGGCTAGGGCAGCCCTAGCCTGAGCCTAGGGGAGCCCTAGCCTGAAGCCTAGGGGTGCCCTAGCCTGGAGGCTAGGGCAGCCCTAGCCTGAGCCTAGGCGAGCCCTAGCCTGAAGCCTAGGGGTGCCCTAGCCTGGAGGCTAGGGCAGCCCTAGCCTGAGCCTAGGGGAGCCCTAGCCTGAAGCCTAGGGGAGCCCTAGCCTGAAGCCTAGGGGTGCCCTAGCCTGGAGGCTAGGGCAGCCCTAGCCTGAGCCTAGGGGAGCCCTAGCCTGAAGCCTAGGGGTGCCCTAGTCTGGAGGCTAGGGCAGCCCTAGCCTGAGCCTAGGGGAGCCCTAGCCTGAAGCCTAGGGGTGCCCTAGCCTGAAGCCTAGGGGTGCCCTAGCCTGGAGGCTAGGGCAGCCCTAGCCTGAGCCTAGGGGAGCCCTAGCCTAAAGCCTAGGTGTGCCCTAGCCTGGAGGCTAGGGAAGCCCTAGCCTGAGCCTAGGGGAGCCCTAGCCTAAAGCCTAGGGGTGTCCTAGCCTGGAGGCTAGGGAAGCCCTAGCCTGAGCCTAGGGGAGCCCTAGCCTAAAGCCTAGGGGTGCCCTAGCCTGGAGGCTAGGGCAGCCCTAGCCTGAGCCTAGGGGAGCCCTAGCCTAAAGCCTAGGGGTGCCCTAGCCTGGAGGTTAGGGCAGTCCTAGCCTGAGCCTAGGGGAGCCCTAGCCTAAAGCCTAGGGGTGCCCTAGCCTGGAGGCTAGGGCAGCCCTAGCCTGAGCCTAGGGGAGCCCAGAGCCTAGGGGTGCCCTAGCCTGGAGGCTAGGGCAGCCCTAGCCTGAGCCTAGGGGAGCCCAGAGCCTAGGGGTGCCCTAGCCTGGAGGCTAGGGGAGCCCTAGCCTGAGCCTAGGGGAGCCCAGAGCCTAGGGGTGCCCTAGCCTGGAGGCTAGGGGAGCCCTAGCCTGAGCCTAGGGGAGCCCAGAGCCTAGGGGTGTCCTAGCCTGGAGGCTAGGGGAGCCCTAGCCTGAGCCTAGGGGAGCCCAGAGCCTAGGGGTGCCCTAGCCTGGAGGATAGGGGAGCCCTAGCCTGAGCCTAGGGGAGCCCAGAGCCTAGGGGTGCCCAAGCCTGGAGGCTAGGGGAGCCCTAGCCTGAGCCTAGGGGAGCCCAGAGCCTAGGGGTGCCCAAGCCTGGAGGCTAGGGGAGCCCTAGCCTGAGCCTAGGGGAGCCCAGAGCCTAGGGGTGCCCAAGCCTGGAGGCTAGGGGAGCCCTAGCCTGAGCCTAGGGCAGCCCAGAGCCTAGGGGTGCCCAAGCCTGGAGGCTAGGGGAGCCCTAGCCTGAGCCTTGGGGAGCCGAGAGCCTAGGGGTGCCCAAGCCTGGAGGCTAGGGGAGCCCTAGCCTGAGCCTTGGGGAGCCGAGAGCCTAGGGGTGCCCAAGCCTGGAGGCTAGGGGAGCCCTAGCCTGAGCCTTGGGGAGCCCAGAGCCTAGGGGTGCCCAAGCCTGGAGGCTAGGGGAGCCCTAGCCTGAGCCTTGGGGAGCCCAGAGCCTAGGGGTGCCCAAGCCTGGAGGCTAGGGGAGCCCTAGCCTGAGCCTTGGGGAGCCCAGAGCCTAGGGGTGCCCAAGCCTGGAGGCTAGGGGAGCCCTAGCCTGAGCCTTGGGGAGCCCAGAGCCTAGGGGTGCCCAAGCCTGGAGGCTAGGGGAGCCCTAGCCTGAGCCTTGGGGAGCCCAGAGCCTAGGGGTGCCCAATCCTGGAGGCTAGGGGAGCCCTAGCCTGAGCCTTGGGGAGCCCAGAGCCTAGGGGTGCCCAAGCCTGGAGGCTAGGGGAGCCCTAGCCTGAGCCTTGGGGAGCCCAGAGCCTAGGGGTGCCCAAGCCTGGAGGCTAGGGGAGCCCTAGCCTGAGCCTTGGGGAGCCCAGAGCTAGGGCTGCCCTAGCCTGGAGGCTAGGGGAGCCCTAGCCTGAGCCTTGGGGAGCCCAGAGCTAGGGCTGCCCTAGCCTGGAGGCTAGGGGAGCCCTAGCCTGAGCCTTGGGGAGCCCAGAGCCTAGGGGTGCCCTAGCCTGGAGGCTAGGGGAGCCCTAGCCTGAGCCTTGGGGAGCCCAGAGCCTAGGGGTGCCCTAGCCTGGAGGCTAGGCGAGCCCTAGCCTGAGCCTTGGGGAGCCAGAGCCTAGGGGTGCCCTAGCCTGGAGGCTAGGGGAGCCCTAGCCTGAGCCTTGGGGAGCCCAGAGCCTAGGGGTGCCCTAGCCTGGAGGCTAGGGGAGCCCTAGCCTGAGCCTTGGGGAGCCCAGAGCCTAGGGGTGCCCTAGCCTGGAGGCTAGGGGAGCCCTAGCCTGAGCCTTGGGGAGCCCAGAGCCTAGGGGTGCCCTAGCCTGGAGGCTAGGGGAGCCCTAGCCTGAGCCTTGGGGAGCCCAGAGCCTAGGGGTGCCCTAGCCTGGAGGCTAGGGGAGCCCTAGCCTGAGCCTTGGGGAGCCCAGAGCCTAGGGGTGCCCTAGCCTGGAGGCTAGGGGAGCCCTAGCCTGAGCCTTGGGGAGCCCAGAGCCGAGTGGTGCCCTAGCCTGGAGGCTAGGGGAGCCCTAGCCTGAGCCTAGGGGAGCCCAGAGCCTAGGGGTGCCCTAGCCTGGAGGCTTGGGGAGCCCTAGCCTGAGCCTAGGGGAGCCCAGAGCCTAGGGGTGCCCTAGCCTGGAGGCTAGGGGAGCCCTAGCCTGAGCCTAGGGGAGCCCAGAGCCTAGGGGTGCCCTAGCCTGGAGGCTAGGGGAGCCCTAGCCTGAGCCTAGGGGAGCCCAGAGCCTAGGGGTGCCATAGCCTGGAGGCTAGGGGAGCCCTAGCCTGAGCCTAGGGGAGCCCAGAGCCTAGGGGTGCCCTAGCCTGGAGGCTAGGGGAGCCCTAGCCTGAGCCTAGGGGAGCCCAGAGCCTAGGGGTGCCCTAGCCTGGAGGCTAGGGGAGCCCTAGCCTGAGCCTAGGGGAGCCCAGAGCCTAGGGGTGCCCTAGCCTGGAGGCTAGGGGAGCCCTAGCCTGAGCCTAGGGGAGCCCAGAGCCTAGGGGTGCCCTAGCCTGGAGGCTAGGGGAGCCCTAGCCTGAGCCTAGGGGAGCCCAGGGCCTAGGGGTGCCCTAGCCTGGAGGCTAGGGGAGCCCTAGCCTGAGCCTAGGGGAGCCCAGAGCCTAGGGGTGCCCTAGCCTGGAGGCTAGGGGAGCCCTAGCCTGAGCCTAGGGGAGCCCAGAGCCTAGGGGTGCCCTAGCCTGGAGGCTAGGGGAGCCCTAGCCTGAGCCTAGGGGAGCCCAGAGCCTAGGGGTGCCCTAGCCTGGAGGCTAGGGGAGCCCTAGCCTGAGCCTAGGGGAGCCCAGAGCCTAGGGGTGCCCTAGCCTGGAGGCTAGGGGAGCCCTAGCCTGAGCCTAGGGGAGCCCAGAGCCTAGGGGTGCCCTAGCCTTAGCCTAGGGGAGCCCTAAGCCTAGGGGTGCCCTAGCCTGAAGGCTAGGGGAGCCCTAGCCTTAGCCTAGGGGAGCCCTAAGCCTAGGGGTGCCCTAGCCTGAAGGCTAGGGGAGCCCTAGCCTTAGCCTAGGGGAGCCTAAAGCCTAGGGGTGCCCTAGCCTGAAGGCTTAGGGAGCCCTAGCCTTAGCCTAGGGGAGCCCTAGCCTAAAGCCTAGGGGGTGCCCTAGCCTGAAGGCTAGGGGAGCCCTAGCCTTAGCCTAGGGGAGCCTAAAGCCTAGGGGTGCCCTAGCCTGAAGGCTAGGGGAGCCCTTGCCTTAGCCTAGGGGAGCCTAAAGCCTAGGGGTGCCCTAGCCTGAAGGCTAGGGGAGCCCTAGCCTGAAGGCTAGGGGAGCCCTAGCCTTAGTCTAGGGGAGCCCTTGCCTAAAGCCTAGGGGTGCCCTAGCCTGAAGGCTAGGGGAGCCCTAGCCTTAGTTAGGGGAGCCCTAGCCTAAAGCCTAGGGGTGCCCTAGCCTGAAGGCTAGGGGAGCCCTAGCCTTAGCCTAGGGGAGCCCTAGCCTAAAGCCTAGGGGTGCCCTAGCCTGAAGGCTAGGGGAGCCCTAGCCTTAGCCTAGGGGAGCTTAAAGCCTAGGGGTGCCCTAGCCTCAAGGCTAGGGGAGCCCTAGCCTTAGCCTAGGGGAGCCCTAGCCTAAAGCCTAGGGGTGCCCTAGCCTGAAGGCTAGGGGAGCCCTAGCCTTAGCCTAGGGGAGCCTAAAGCCTAGGGGTGCCCTAGCCTGAAGGCTAGGGAGCCCTAGCCTTAGCCTAGGGGAACCCTAGCCTAAAGCCTAGGGGTGCCCTAGCCTGAAGGCTAGGGGAGCCCTAGCCTTAGCCTAGGGGAGCCTAAAGCCTAGGGGTGCCCTAGCCTGAAGGCTAGGGGAGCCCTAGCCTTAGACTAGGGGAGCCTAAAGCCTAGGGGTGCCCTAGCCTGAAGGCTAGGGGAGCCCTAGCCTTAGCCTAGGGGAGCCCTAGCCTAAAGCCTAGGGGTGCCCTAGCCTGAAGGCTAGGGGAGCCCTAGCCTTAGCCTAGGGGAGCCTAAAGCCTAGGGGTGCCCTAGCCTGAAGGCTAGGGGAGCCCTAGCCTTAGCCTAGGGGAGCCCTAGCCTAAAGCCTAGGGGTGCCCTAGCCTGAAGGCTAGGGGAGCCCTAACCTTAGCCTAGGGGAGCCTAAAGCCTAGGGGTGCCCTAGCCTGAAGGCTAGGGGAGCCCTAGCCTTAGCCTAGGGGAGCCTAAAGCCTAGGGGTGCCCTAGCCTGAAGGCTAGGGTAGCCCTAGCCTTAGTCAAGGGGAGCCTAAAGCCTAGGGGTGCCCTACCCTGAAGGCTAGGGGAGCCCTAGCCTTAGCCTAGGGGAGCCTAAAGCCTAAGGGTGCCCTAGCCTGAAGGCTAGGGGAGCCCTAGCCTTAGCCTAGGGGAGCCCTAGCCTAAAGCCTAGGGGTGCCATAGCATGAAGGCTAGGGGAGCCCTAGCCTTAGCCTAGGGGAGCCTAAAGCCTAGGGGTGCCCTAGCCTGAGGGCTAGGGGAGCCCTAGCCTTAGCCTAGGGGAGCCTAAAGCCTAGGGGTGCCCTAGCCTGAGGGCTAGGGGAGCCCTAGCCTTAGCCTAGGGGAGCCTATAGCCTAGGGGTGCCCTAGCCTGAGGGCTAGGGGAGCCCTAGCCTTAGCCTAGGGGAGCCTAAAGCCTAGGGGTGCCCTAGCCTGAGGGCTAGGGGAGCCCTAGCCTTAGCCTAGGGGAGCCCAAAGCCTAGGGGTGCCCTAGCCTGAGGGCTAGGGAAGCCCTAGCCTTAGCCTAGGGGAGCCCAAAGCCTAGGGGTGCCCTAGCCTGAGGGCTAGGGGAGCCCTAGCCTTAGCCTAGGGGAGCCCAAAGCCTAGGGGTGCCCTAGCCTGAGGGCTAGGGGAGCCCTAGCCTTAGCCTAGGGGAGCCCAAAGCCTAGGGGTGCCCTAGCCTGGAGGCTAGGGGAGCCCTAGCCTTAGCCTAGGGGAGCCCAAAGCCTAGGGGTGCCCTAGCCTGGAGGCTAGGGGAGCCCTAGCCTTAGCATAGGGGAGCCCAAAGCCTCGGGGTGCCCTAGCATGGAGGCTAGGGGAGCCCTAGCCTTAGCCTAGGGGAGCCCAAAGCCTCGGGGTGCCCTAGCCTGGAGGCTAGGGGAGCCCTAGCCTTAGCCTAGGGGAGCCCAAAGCCTCGGGGTGCCCTAGCCTGGAGGCTAGGGGAGCCCTAGCCTTAGCCTAGGGGAGCCCAAAGCCTCGGGGTGCCCTAGCCTGGAGGCTAGGGGAGCCCTAGCCTTAGCCTAGGGGAGCCCAAAACCTCGGGGTGCCCTAGCCTGGAGGCTAGGGGAGCCCTAGCCTTAGCCTAGGGGAGCCCAAAGCCTCGGGGTGCCCTAGCCTGGAGGCTAGGGGAGCCCTAGCCTTAGCCTAGGGGAGCCCAAAGCCTCGGGGTGCCCTAGCCTGGAGGCTAGGGGAGCCCTAGCCTTAGCCTAGGGGAGCCCAAAGCCTCGGGGTGCCCTAGCCTGGAGGCTAGGGGAGCCCTAGCCTTAGCCTAGGGGAGCCCAAAGCCTCGGGGTGCCCTAGCCTGGAGGCTAGGGGAGCCCTAGCCTTAGCCTAGGGGAGCCCAAAGCCTCGGGGTGCCCTAGCCTGGAGGCTAGGGGAGCCCTAGCCTTAGCCTAGGGGAGCCCAAAGCCTCGGGGTGCCCTAGCCTGGTGGCTAGGGGAGCCCTAGCCTTAGCCTAGGGGAGCCCAAATCCTCGGGGTGCCCTAGCCTGGAGGCTAGGGGAGCCCTAGCCTTAGCCTAGGGGAGCCCAAAGCCTCGGGGTGCCCTAGCCTGGAGGCTAGGGGAGCCCTAGCCTTAGCCTAGGGGAGCCCAAAGCCTCGGGGTGCCCTAGCCTGGAGCCTAGGGGAGCCCTAGCCTAAAGCCTAGGGGAGCCCTAGCCTAAAGCCTAGGGGTGCCCTAGCCTGGAGGTTAGGGCAGCCCTAGCCTGAGCCTAGGGGAGCCCTAGCCTAAAGCCTAGGGGTGCCCTAGCCTGGAGGCTAGGGCAGCCCTAGCCTGAGCCTAGGGGAGCCCAGAGCCTAGGGGTGCCCTAGCCTGGAGGCTAGGGCAGCCCTAGCCTGAGCCTAGGGGAGCCCAGAGCCTAGGGGTGCCCTAGCCTGGAGGCTAGGGGAGCCCTAGCCTGAGCCTAGGGGAGCCCAGAGCCTAGGGGTGCCCTAGCCTGGAGGCTAGGGGAGCCCTAGCCTGAGCCTAGGGGAGCCCAGAGCCTAGGGGTGCCCTAGCCTGGAGGCTAGGGGAACCCTAGCCTGAGCCTAGGGGAGCCCAGAGCCTAGGGGTGCCCTAGCCTGGAGGCTAGGGGAGCCCTAGCCTGAGCCTAGGGGAGCCCAGAGCCTAGGGGTGCCCAAGCCTGGAGGCTAGGGGAGCCCTAGCCTGAGCCTAGGGGAGCCCAGAGCCTAGGGGTGCCCAAGCCTGGAGGCTAGGGGAGCCCTAGCCTGAGCCTAGGGGAGCCCAGAGCCTAGGGGTGCCCAAGCCTGGAGGCTAGGGGTGCCCTAGCCTGAGCCTAGGGGAGCCCAGAGCCTAGGGGTGCCCAAGCCTGGAGGCTAGGGGAGCCCTAGCCTGAGTCTTGGGGAGCCCAGAGCCTAGGGGTGCCCAAGCCTGGAGGCTAGGGGAGCCCTAGCCTGAGCCTTGGGGAGCCGAGAGCCTAGGGGTGCCCAAGCCTGGAGGCTAGGGGAGCCCTAGCCTGAGCCTTGGGGAGCCCAGAGCCTAGGGGTGCCCAAGCCTGGAGGCTAGGGGAGCCCTAGCCTGAGCCTTGGGGAGCCCAGAGCCTAGGGGTGCCCAAGCCTGGAGGCTAGGGGAGCCCTAGCCTGAGCCTTGGGGAGCCCAGAGCCTAGGGGTGCCCAAGCCTGGAGGCTAGGGGAGCCCTAGCCTGAGCCTTGGGGAGCCCAGAGCCTAGGGGTGCCCAAGCCTGGAGGCTAGGGGAGCCCTAGCCTGAGCCTTGGGGAGCCCAGAGCCTAGGGGTGCCCAAGCCTGGAGGCTAGGGGAGCCCTAGCCTGAGCCTTGGGGAGCCCAGAGCCTAGGGGTGCCCTAGCCTGGAGGCTAGGGGAGCCCTAGCCTGAGCCTTGGGGAGCCCAGAGCCTAGGGGTGCCCTAGCCTGGAGGCTAGGGGAGCCCTAGCCTGAGCCTTGGGGAGCCCAGAGCCTAGGGGTGCCCTAGCCTGGAGGCTAGGGGAGCCCTAGCCTGAGCCTAGGGGAGCCCAGAGCCTAGGGGTGCCCTAGCCTGGAGGCTAGGGGAGCCCTAGCCAGAGCCTAGGGGAGCCCAGAGCCTAGGGGTGCCCTAGCCTGGAGGCTAGGGGAGCCCTAGCCTGAGCCTAGGGGAGCCCAGAGCCTAGGGGTGCCCTAGCCTGGAGGCTAGGGGAGCCCTAGCCTGAGCCTAGGGGAGCCCAGAGCCTAGGGGTGCCCTAGCCTGGAGGCTAGGGGAGCCCTAGCCTGAGCCTAGGGGAGCCCAGAGCCTAGGGGTGCCCTAGCCTGGAGGCTAGGGGAGCCCTAGCCTGAGCCTAGGGGAGCCCAGAGCCTAGGGGTGCCCTAGCCTGGAGGCTAGGGGAGCCCTAGCCTGAGCCTAGGGGAGCCCAGAGCCTAGGGGTGCCCTAGCCTGGAGGCTAGGGGAGCCCTAGCCTGAGCCTAGGGGAGCCCAGAGCCTAGGGGTGCCCTAGCCTGGAGGCTAGGGGAGCCCTAGCCTGAGCCTAGGGGAGCCCAGAGCCTAGGGGTACCCTAGCCTGGAGGCTAGGGGAGCCCTAGCCTGAGCCTAGGGGAGCCCAGAGCCTAGGGGTGCCCTAGCCTAGAGGCTAGGGGAGCCCTAGCCTGAGCCTAGGGGAGCCTAGAGCCTAGGGGTGCCCTAGCCTGGAGGCTAGGGGAGCCCTAGCCTGAGCCTAGGGGAGCCCAGAGCCTAGGGGTGCCCTAGCCTGGAGGCTAGGGGAGCCCTAGCCTGAGCCTAAGGGAGCCCAGAGCCTAGGGGTGCCCTAGCCTTAGCCTAGGGGAGACCTAAGCCTAGGGGTGCCCTAGCCTGAAGGCTAGGGGAGCCCTAGCCTTAGCCTAGGGGAGCCCTCAGCCTAGGGGTGCCCTAGCCTGAAGGCTAGGGGAGCCCTAGCCTTAGCCTAGGGGAGCCTAAAGCCTAGGGGTGCCCTAGCCTGAAGGCTTAGGGAGCCCTAGCCTTAGCCTAGGGGAGCCCTAGCCTAAAGCCTAGGGGTGCCCTAGCCTGAAGGCTAGGGGAGCCCTAGCCTTAGCCTAGGGGAGCCTAAAGCCTAGGGGTGCCCTAGCCTGAAGGCTAGGGGAGCCCTAGCCTTAGCCTAGGGGAGCCCTAGCCTAAAGCCTAGGGGTGCCCTAGCCTGAAGGCTAGGGGAGCCCTAGCCTTAGCCTAGGGGAGCCCTAGCCTAAAGCCTAGGGGTGCCCTAGCCTGAAGGCTAGGGGAGCCCTAGCCTTAGCCTAGGGGAGCCCTAGCCTAAAGCCTAGGGGTGCCCTAGCCTGAAGGCTAGGGGAGCCCTAGCCTTAGCCTAGGGGAGCTTAAAGCCTAGGGGTGCCCTAGCCTCAAGGCTAGGGGAGCCCTAGCCTTAGCCTAGATGAGCCCTAGCCTAAAGCCTAGGGGTGCCCTAGCCTGAAGGCTAGGGGAGCCCTAGCCTTAGCCTAGGGGAGCCTAAAGTCTAGGGGTGCCCTAGCCTGAAGGCTAGGGGAGCCCTAGCCTTAGCCTAGGGGAACCCTAGCCTAAAGCCTAGGGGTGCCCTAGCCTGAAGGCTAGGGGAGCCCTAGCCTTAGCCTAGGGGAGCCTAAAGCCTAGGGGTGCCCTAGCCTGAAGGCTAGGGGAGCCCTAGCCTTAGCCTAGGGGAGCCCTAGCCTAAAGCCTAGGGGTGCCCTAGCCTGAAGGCTAGGGGAGCCCTAGCCTTAGCCTAGGGGAGCCTAAAGCCTAGGGGTGCCCTAGCCTGAAGGCTAGGGGAGCCCTAGCCTTAGCCTAGGGGAGCCCTAGCCTAAAGCCTAGGGGTGCCCTAGCCTGAAGGCTAGGGGAGCCCTAGCCTTAGCCTAGGGGAGCCTAAAGCCTAGGGGTGCCCTAGCCTGAAGGCTAGGGGAGCCCTAGCCTTAGCCTAGGGGAGCCCTAGCCTAAAGCCTAGGGGTGCCCTAGCCTGAAGGCTAGGGGAGCCCTAACCTTAGCCTAGGGGAGCCTAAAGCCTAGGGGTGCCCTAGCCTGAAGGCTAGGGGAGCCCTAGCCTTAGCCTAGGGGAGCCCTAAGCCTAGGGGTGCCCTAGCCTGAAGGCTAGGGGAGCCCTAGCCTTAGCCTAGGGGAGCCCTAAGCCCAGGGGTGCCCTAGCCTGAAGGCTAGGGGAGCCCTAGCCTTAGCCTAGGGGAGCCTAAAGCCTAGGGGTGCCTTAGCCTGAAGGCTAGGGGAGCCCTAGCCTTAGCCTAGGGGAGCCCTAGCCTAAAGCCTAGGGGTGCCATAGCATGAAGGCTAGGGGAGCCCTAGCCTTAGCCTAGGGGAGCCTAAAGCCTAGGGGTGCCCTAGCCTGAGGGCTAGGGGAGCCCTAGCCTTAGCCTAGGGGAGCCTAAAGCCTAGGGGTGCCCTAGCCTGAGGGCTAGGGGAGCCCTAGCCTTAGCCTAGGGGAGCCTAAAGCCTAGGGGTGCCCTAGCCTGATAGTTAGGGGAGCCCTAGCCTTAGCCTAGGGGAGCCCAAAGCCTCGGGGTGCCCTAGCCTGAGGGCTAGGGGAGCCCTAGCCTTAGCCTAGGGGAGCCCAAAGCCTAGGGGTGCCCTAGCCTGAGGGCTAGGGGAGCCCTAGCCTTAGCCTAGGGGAGCCCAAAGCCTACGGGTGCCCTAGCCTGAGGGCTAGGGGAGCCCTAGCCTTAGCCTAGGGGAGCCCAAAGCCTAGGGGTGCCCTAGCCTGGAGGCTAGGGGAGCCCTAGCCTTAGCCTAGGGGAGCCCAAAGCCTCGGGGTGCCCTAGCCTGGAGGCTAGGGGAGCCCTAGCCTTAGCCTAGGGGAGCCCAAAGCCTCGGGGTGCCCTAGCCTGGAGGCTAGGGGAGCCCTAGCCTTAGCCTAGGGGAGCCCAAAGCCTCGGGGTGCCCTAGCCTGGAGGCTAGGGGAGCCCCAGCCTTAGCCTAGGGGAGCCCAAAGCCTCGGGGTGCCCTAGCCTGGAGGCTAGGGGAGCCCCAGCCTTAGCCTAGGGGAGCCCAAAGCCTCGGGGTGCCCTAGCCTGGAGGCTAGGGGAGCCCCAGCCTTAGCCTAGGGGAGCCCAAAGCCTCGGGGTGCCCTAGCCTGGAGGCTAGGGGAGCCCCAGCCTTAGCCTAGGGGAGCCCAAAGCCTCGGGGTGCCCTAGCCTGGAGGCTAGGGGAGCCCCAGCCTTAGCCTAGGGGAGCCCAAAGCCTCGGGGTGCCCTAGCCTGGAGGCTAGGGGAGCCCCAGCCTTAGCCTAGGGGAGCCCAAAGCCTCGGGGTGCCCTAGCCTGGAGGCTAGGGGAGCCCCAGCCTTAGCCTAGGGGAGCCCAAAGCCTCGGGGTGCCCTAGCCTGGAGGCTAGGGGAGCCCCAGCCTTAGCCTAGGGGAGCCCAAAGCCTCGGGGTGCCCTAGCCTGGAGGCTAGGGGAGCCCCAGCCTTAGCCTAGGGGAGCCCAAAGCCTCGGGGTGCCCTAGCCTGGAGGCTAGGGGAGCCCTAGCCTTAGCCTAGGGGAGCCCAAAGCCTCGGGGTTCCCTAGCCTGGTGGCTAGGGGAGCCCTAGCCTTAGCCTAGGGGAGCCCAAAGCCTCGGGGTGCCCTAGCCTGGAGGCTAGGGGAGCCCTAGCCTTAGCCTAGGGGAGCCCAAAGCCTCGGGGTGCCCTAGCCTGGAGGCTAGGGGAGCCCTAGCCTTAGCCTAGGGGAGCCCAAAGCCTCGGGGTGCCCTAGCCTGGAGGCTAGGAGAGCCCTAGCCTTAGCCTAGGGGAGCCCAAAGCCTCGGGGTGCCCTAGCCTGGAGGCTAGGGGAGCCCTAGCCTTAGCCTAGGGGAGCCCAAAGCCTCGGGGTGCCCTAGCCTGGAGGCTAGGGGAGCCCTAGCCTTAGCCTAGGGGAGCCCAAAGCCTCGGGGTGCCCTAGCCTGGGGCTAGGGGAGCCCTAGCCTTAGCCTAGGGGAGCCCAAAGCCTCGGGGTGCCCTAGCCTGGAGGCTAGGGGAGCCCTAGCCTTAGCCTAGGGGACCCCAAAGCCTCGGGGTGCCCTAGCCTGGAGGCTAGGGGAGCCCTAGCCTTAGCCTAGGGGAGCCCAAAGCCTCGGGGTGCCCTAGCCTGGAGGCTAGGGGAGCCCTAGCCTTAGCCTAGGGGAGCCCAAAGCCTCGGGGTGCCCTAGCCTGGAGGCTAGGGGAGCCCTAGCCTTAGCCTAGGGGAGCCCAAAGCCTCGGGGTGCCCTAGCCTGGAGGCTAGGGGAGCCCTAGCCTTAGCCTAGGGGAGCCCAAAGCCTCGGGGTGCCCTAGCCTGGAGGCTAGGGGAGCCCTAGCCTTAGCCTAGGGGAGCCCAAAGCCTCGGGGTGCCCTAGCCTGGAGGCTAGGGGAGCCCTAGCCTTAGCCTAGGGGAGCCCAAAGCCTCGGGGTGCCCTAGCCTGGAGGCTAGGGGAGCCCTAGCCTTAGCCTAGGGGAGCCCAAAGCCTCGGGGTGCCCTAGCCTGGAGGCTAGGGGAGCCCTAGCCTTAGCCTAGGGGAGCCCAAAGCCTCGGGGTGCCCTAGCCTGGAGGCTAGGGGAGCCCTAGCCTTAGCCTAGGGGAGCCCAAAGCCTCGGGGTGCCCTAGCCTGGAGGCTAGGGGAGCCCTAGACTTAGCCTAGGGGAGCCCAAAGCCTCGGGGTGCCCTAGCCTGGAGGCAAGGGGAGCCCTAGCCTTAGCCTAGGGGAGCCCAAAGCCTCGGGGTGGCCTAGCCTGGAGGCTAGGGGAGCCCTAGCCTTAGCCTAGGGGAGCCCAAACCCTCGGGGTGCCCTAGCCTGGAGGCTAGGGGAGCCCTAGCCTTAGCCTAGGGGAGCCCAAAGCCTCGGGGTGCCCTAGCCTGGAGGCTAGGGGAGCCCTAGCCTTAGCCTAGGGGAGCCCAAAGCCTAGGGGTGCCCTAGCCTGGAGGCTAGGGGAGCCCTAGCCTTAGCCTAGGGGAGCCCAAAGCCTCGGGGTGCCCTAGCCTGGAGGCTAGGGGAGCCCTAGCCTTAGCCTAGGGGAGCCCAAAGCCTCGGGGTGCCCTAGCCTGGAGGCAAGGGGAGCCCTAGCCTTAGCCTAGGGGAGCCCAAAGCCTAGGGGTGCCCTAGCCTGGAGGCAAGGGGAGCCCTAGCCTTAGCCTAGGGGAGCCCAAAGCCTAGGGGTGCCCTAGCCTGGAGGCTAGGGGAGCCCTAGCCTTAGCCTAGGGGAGCCCAAAGCCTAGGGGTGCCCTTGCCTGGAGGCCAGGGGAACCCTAGCCTTAGCCTAGGGGAGCCCAAAGCCTAGGGGTGCCCTAGCCTGGAGGCCAGGGGAGCCCTAGCCTTAGCCTAGGGGAGCCCAAAGCCTAGGGGTGCCCTAGCCTGGAGGCCAGGGGAGCCCTAGCCTTAGCCTAGGGGAGCCCAAAGCCTAGGGGTGCCCTAGCCTGAGGGCTAGGGGAGCCCTAGCCTTAGCCTAGGGGAGCCCAAAGCCTACGGGTGCCCTAGCCTGAGGGCTAGGGGAGCCCTAGCCTTAGCCTAGGGGAGCCCAAAGCCTAGGGGTGCCCTAGCCTGGAGGCTAGGGGAGCCCTAGCCTTAGCCTAGGGGAGCCCAAAGCCTCGGGGTGCCCTAGCCTGGAGGCTAGGGGAGCCCTAGCCTTAGCCTAGGGGAGCCCAAAGCCTCGGGGTGCCCTAGCCTGGAGGCTAGGGGAGCCCTAGCCTTAGCCTAGGGGAGCCCAAAGCCTCGGGGTGCCCTAGCCTGGAGGCTAGGGGAGCCCCAGCCTTAGCCTAGGGGAGCCCAAAGCCTCGGGGTGCCCTAGCCTGGAGGCTAGGGGAGCCCCAGCCTTAGCCTAGGGGAGCCCAAAGCCTCGGGGTGCCCTAGCCTGGAGGCTAGGGGAGCCCCAGCCTTAGCCTAGGGGAGCCCAAAGCCTCGGGGTGCCCTAGCCTGGAGGCTAGGGGAGCCCCAGCCTTAGCCTAGGGGAGCCCAAAGCCTCGGGGTGCCCTAGCCTGGAGGCTAGGGGAGCCCCAGCCTTAGCCTAGGGGAGCCCAAAGCCTCTTGGTGCCCTAGCCTGGAGGCTAGGGGAGCCCCAGCCTTAGCCTAGGGGAGCCCAAAGCCTCGGGGTGCCCTAGCCTGGAGGCTAGGGGAGCCCCAGCCTTAGCCTAGGGGAGCCCAAAGCCTCGGGGTGCCCTAGCCTGGAGGCTAGGGGAGCCCCAGCCTTAGCCTAGGGGAGCCCAAAGCCTCGGGGTGCCCTAGCCTGGAGGCTAGGGGAGCCCTAGCCTTAGCCTAGGGGAGCCCAAAGCCTCGGGGTTCCCTAGCCTGGTGGCTAGGGGAGCCCTAGCCTTAGCCTAGGGGAGCCCAAAGCCTCGGGGTGCCCTAGCCTGGAGGCTAGGGTAGCCCTAGCCTTAGCCTAGGGGAGCCCAAAGCCTCGGGGTGCCCTAGCCTGGAGGCTAGGGGAGCCCTAGCCTTAGCCTAGGGGAGCCCAAAGCCTCGGGGTGCCCTAGCCTGGAGGCTAGGGGAGCCCTAGCCTTAGCCTAGGGGAGCCCAAAGCCTCGGGGTGCCCTAGCCTGGAGGCTAGGAGAGCCCTAGCCTTAGCCTAGGGGAGCCCAAAGCCTCGGGGTGCCCTAGCCTGGAGGCTAGGGGAGCCCTAGCCTTAGCCTAGGGGAGCCCAAAGCCTCGGGGTGCCCTAGCCTGGAGGCTAGGGGAGCCCTAGCCTTAGCCTAGGGGAGCCCAAAGCCTCGGGGTGCCCTAGCCTGGGGCTAGGGGAGCCCTAGCCTTAGCCTAGGGGAGCCCAAAGCCTCGGGGTGCCCTAGCCTGGAGGCTAGGGGAGCCCTAGCCTTAGCCTAGGGGACCCCAAAGCCTCGGGGTGCCCTAGCCTGGAGGCTAGGGGAGCCCTAGCCTTAGCCTAGGGGAGCCCAAAGCCTCGGGGTGCCCTAGCCTGGAGGCTAGGGGAGCCCTAGCCTTAGCCTAGGGGAGCCCAAAGCCTCGGGGTGCCCTAGCCTGGAGGCTAGGGGAGCCCTAGCCTTAGCCTAGGGGAGCCCAAAGCCTCGGGGTGCCCTAGCCTGGAGGCTAGGGGAGCCCTAGCCTTAGCCTAGGGGAGCCCAAAGCCTCGGGGTGCCCTAGCCTGGAGGCTAGGGGAGCCCTAGCCTTAGCCTAGGGGAGCCCAAAGCCTCGGGGTGCCCTAGCCTGGAGGCTAGGGGAGCCCTAGCCTTAGCCTAGGGGAGCCCAAAGCCTCGGGGTGCCCTAGCCTGGAGGCTAGGGGAGCCCTAGCCTTAGCCTAGGGGAGCCCAAAGCCTCGGGGTGCCCTAGCCTGGAGGCTAGGGGAGCCCTAGCCTTAGCCTAGGGGAGCCCAAAGCCTCGGGGTGCCCTAGCCTGGAGGCTAGGGGAGCCCTAGACTTAGCCTAGGGGAGCCCAAAGCCTCGGGGTGCCCTAGCCTGGAGGCAAGGGGAGCCCTAGCCTTAGCCTAGGGGAGCCCAAAGCCTCGGGGTGGCCTAGCCTGGAGGCTAGGGGAGCCCTAGCCTTAGCCTAGGGGAGCCCAAACCCTCGGGGTGCCCTAGCCTGGAGGCTAGGGGAGCCCTAGCCTTAGCCTAGGGGAGCCCAAAGCCTCGGGGTGCCCTAGCCTGGAGGCTAGGGGAGCCCTAGCCTTAGCCTAGGGGAGCCCAAAGCCTAGGGGTGCCCTAGCCTGGAGGCTAGGGGAGCCCTAGCCTTAGCCTAGGGGAGCCCAAAGCCTCGGGGTGCCCTAGCCTGGAGGCTAGGGGAGCCCTAGCCTTAGCCTAGGGGAGCCCAATGCCTCGGGGTGCCCTAGCCTGGAGGCAAGGGGAGCCCTAGCCTTAGCCTAGGGGAGCCCAAAGCCTAGGGGTGCCCTAGCCTGGAGGCAAGGGGAGCCCTAGCCTTAGCCTAGGGGAGCCCAAAGCCTAGGGGTGCCCTAGCCTGGAGGCTAGGGGAGCCCTAGCCTTAGCCTAGGGGAGCCCAAAGCCTAGGGGTGCCCTTGCCTGGAGGCCAGGGGAACCCTAGCCTTAGCCTAGGGGAGCCCAAAGCCTAGGGGTGCCCTAGCCTGGAGGCCAGGGGAGCCCTAGCCTTAGCCTAGGGGAGCCCAAAGCCTAGGGGTGCCCTAGCCTGGAGGCCAGGGGAGCCCTAGCCTTAGCCTAGGGGAGCCCAAAGCCTAGGGGTGCCATAGCCTGGAGGCCAGGGGAGCCCTAGCCTTAGCCTAGGGGAGCCCAAAGCCTAGGGGTGCCCTAGCCTGGAGGCCAGGGGAGCCCTAGCCTTAGCCTAGGGGAGCCCAAAGCCTAGGGGTGCCCTAGCCTGGAGGCCAGGGGAGCCCTAGCCTTAGCCTAGGGGAGCCCAAAGCCTAGGGGTGCCCTAGCCTGGAGGCCAGGGGAGCCCTAGCCTTAGCCTAGGGGAGCCCTAAGCCTAGGGGTGCCCTAACCTTAGCCTAGGGGAGCCCTAAGCCTAGGGGTGCCCTAGCCTGAAGGCTAGGGGAGCCCTAGCCTTAGCCTAGGGGAGCCCTAAGCCTAGGGGTGCCCTAGCCTGAAGGCTAGGGGAGCCCTAGCCTTAGCCTAGGGGAGCCCTAAGCCTAGGGGTGCCCTAGCCTGAAGGCTAGGGGAGCCCTAGCCTTAGCCTAGGGGAGCCTAAAGCCTAGGGGTGCCCTAGCCTGAAGGCTAGGGGAGCCCTAGCCTTAGCCTAGGGGAGCCCTAGCCTAAAGCCTAGGGGTGCCCTAGCCTGAAGGCTAGGGGAGCCCTAGCCTTAGCCTAGGGGAGCCTAAAGCCTAGGGGTGCCCTAGCCTGAAGGCTAGGGGAGCCCTAGCCTTAGCCTAGGGGTGCCTAAAGCCTAGGGGTGCCCTAGCCTGAAGGCTAGGGGAGCCCTAGCCTTAGCCTAGGGGAGCCTAAAGCCTAGGGGTGCCCTAGCCTGAAGGCTAGGGGAGCCCTAGCCTTAGCCTAGGGGAGCCCTAGCCTAAAGCCTAGGGGTGCCCTAGCCTGAAGGCTAGGGGAGCCCTAGCCTTAGCCTAGGGGAGCCCTAGCCTAAAGCCTAGGGGTGCCCTAGCCTGAAGGCTAGGGGAGCCCTAGCCTTAGCCTAGGGGAGCCCTAGCCTAAAGCCTAGGGGTGCCCTAGCCTGAAGGCTAGGGGAGCCCTAGCCTTAGCCTAGGGGAGCCTAAAGCCTAGGGGTGCCCTAGCCTGAAGGCTAGGGGAGCCCTAGCCTTAGCCTAGGGGAGCCCTAGCCTAAAGCCTAGGGGTGCCCTAGCCTGAAGGCTAGGGGAGCCCTAGCCTTAGCCTAGGGGAGCCCAAAGCCTCGGGGTGCCCTAGCCTGGAGGCTAGGGGAGCCCTAGCCTTAGCCTAGGGGAGCCCAAAGCCTCGGGGTGCCCTAGCCTGGAGGCTAGGGGAGCCCTAGCCTTAGCCTAGGGGAGCCCAAAGCCTCGGGGTGCCCTAGCCTGGAGGCTAGGGGAGCCCTAGCCTTAGCCTAGGGGAGCCCAAAGCCTCGGGGTGCCCTAGCCTGGAGGCTAGGGGAGCCCTAGCCTTAGCCTAGGGGAGCCCAAAGCCTCGGGGTGCCCTAGCCTGGAGGGTAGGGGAGCCCCAGCCTTAGCCTAGGGGAGCCCAAAGCCTCGGGGTGCCCTAGCCTGGAGGGTAGGGGAGCCCCAGCCTTAGCCTAGGGGAGCCCAAAGCCTCGGGGTGCCCTAGCCTGGAGGCTAGGGGAGCCCCAGCCTTAGCCTAGGGGAGCCCAAAGCCTCGGGGTGCCCTAGCCTGGAGGCTAGGGGAGCCCCAGCCTTAGCCTAGGGGAGCCCAAAGCCTCGGGGTGCCCTAGCCTGGAGGCTAGGGGAGCCCCAGCCTTAGCCTAGGGGAGCCCAAAGCCTCGGGGTGCCCTAGCCTGGAGGCTAGGGGAGCCCCAGCCTTAGCCTAGGGGAGCCCAAAGCCTCGGGGTGCCCTAGCCTGGAGGCTAGGGGAGCCCCAGCCTTAGCCTAGGGGAGCCCAAAGCCTCGGGGTGCCCTAGCCTGGAGGCTAGGGGAGACCTAGCCTTAGCCTAGGGGAGCCCAAAGCCTCGGGGTTCCCTAGCCTGGAGGCTAGGGGAGCCCTAGCCTTAGCCTAGGGGAGCCCAAAGCCTCGGGGTGCCCTAGCCTGGAGTCTAGGGGAGCCCTAGCCTTAGCCTAGGGGAGCCCAAAGCCTCGGGGTGCCCTAGCCTGGTGGCTAGGGGAGCCCTAGCCTTAGCCTAGGGGAGCCCAAAGCCTCGGGGTGCCCTAGCCTGGAGGCTAGGGGAGCCCTAGCCTTAGCCTAGGAGAGCCCAAAGCCTCGGGGTGCCCTAGCCTGGAGGCTAGGGGAGCCCTAGACTTAGCCTAGGGGAGCCCAAAGCCTCGGGGTGCCCTAGCCTGGAGGCTAGGGGAGCCCTAACCTTAGCCTAGGGGAGCCCAAAGCCTCGGGGTGCCCTAGCCTGGAGGCTAGGGGAGCCCTAGCCTTAGCCTAGGGGAGCCCAAAGCCTCGGGGTGCCCTAGCCTGGAGGCTAGGGGAGCCCTAGCCTTAGCCTAGGGGAGCCCAAAGCCTCGGGGTGCCCTAGCCTGGAGGCTAGGGGAGCCCTAGCCTTAGCCTAGGGGAGCCCAAAGCCTCGGGGTGCCCTAGCCTGGAGGCTAGGGGAGCCCTAGCCTTAGCCTAGGGGACCCCAAAGCCTCGGGGTGCCCTAGCCTGGAGGCTAGGGGAGCCCTAGCCTTAGCCTAGGGGAGCCCAAAGCCTCGGGGTGCCCTAGCCTGGAGGCTAGGGGAGCCCTAGCCTTAGCTAGGGGAGCCCAAAGCCTCGGGGTGCCCTAGCCTGGAGGCTAGGGGAGCCCTAGCCTTAGCCTAGGGGAGCCCAAAGCCTCGGGGTGCCCTAGCCTGGAGGCTAGGGGAGCCCTAGCCTTAGCCTAGGGGAGCCCAAAGCCTCGGGGTGCCCTAGCCTGGAGGCTAGGGGAGCCCTAGCCTTAGCCTAGGGGAGCCCAAAGCCTCGGGGTGCCCTAGCCTGGAGGCTAGGGGAGCCCTAGCCTTAGCCTAGGGGAGCCCAAAGCCTCGGGGTGCCCTAGCCTGGAGGCTAGGGGAGCCCTAGCCTTAGCCTAGGGGAGCCCAAAGCCTCGGGGTGCCCTAGCCTGGAGGCTAGGGGAGCCCTAGCCTTAGCCTAGGGGAGCCCAAAGCCTCGGGGTGCCCTAGCCTGGAGGCTAGGGGAGCCCTAGCCTTAGCCTAGGGGAGCCCAAAGCCTCGGGGTGCCCTAGCCTGGAGGCTAGGGGAGCCCTAGCCTTAGCCTAGGGGAGCCCAAAGCCTCGGGGTGCCCTAGCCTGGAGGCTAGGGGAGCCCTAGACTTAGCCTAGGGGAGCCCAAAGCCTCGGGGTGCCCTAGCCTGGAGGCTAGAGGAGCCCTAGCCTTAGCCTAGGGGAGCCCAAAGCCTCGGGGTGGCCTAGCCTGGAGGCTAGGGGAGCCCTAGCCTTAGCCTAGGGGAGCCCAAAGCCTCGGGGTACCCTAGCCTGGAGGCTAGGGGAGCCCTAGCCTTAGCCTAGGGGAGCCCAAAGCCTCGGGGTGCCCTAGCCTGGAGGCTAGGGGAGCCCTAGCCTTAGCCTAGGGGAGCCCAAAGCCTCGGGGTGCCCTAGCCTGGAGGCTAGGGGAGCCCTAGCCTTAGCCTAGGGGAGCCCAAAGCCTCGGGGTGCCCTAGCCTGGAGGCTAGGGGAGCCCTAGCCTTAGCCTAGGGGAGCCCAAAGCCTCGGGGTGCCCTAGCCTGGAGGCAAGGGGAGCCCTAGCCTTAGCCTAGGGGAGCCCAAAGCCTAGGGGTGCCCTAGCCTGGAGGCAAGGGGAGCCCTAGCCTTAGCCTAGGGGAGCCCAAAGCCTAGGGGTGCCCTAGCCTGGAGGCTAGGGGAGCCCTAGCCTTAGCCTAGGGGAGCCCAAAGCCTAGGGGTGCCCTTGCCTGGAGGCCAGGGGAACCCTAGCCTTAGCCTAGGGGAGCCCAAAGCCTAGGGGTGCCCTAGCCTGGAGGCCAGGGGAGCCCTAGCCTTAGCCTAGGGGAGCCCAAAGCCTAGGGGTGCCCTAGCCTGGAGGCCTGGGGAGCCCTAGCCTTAGCCTAGGGGAGCCCAAAGCCTAGGGGTGCCCTAGCCTGGAGGCCAGGGGAGCCCTAGCCTTAGCCTAGGGGAGCCCAAAGCCTAGGGGTGCCCTAGCCTGGAGGCCAGGGGAGCCCTAGCCTTAGCCTAGGGGAGCCCAAAGCCTAGGGGTGCCCTAGCCTGGAGGCCAGGGGAGCCCTAGCCTTAGCCTAGGGGAGCCCAAAGCCTAGGGGTGCCCTAGCCTGGAGGCCAGGGGAGCCCTAGCCTTAGCCTAGGGGAGCCCTAAGCCTAGGGGTGCCCTAGCCTTAGCCTAGGGGAGCCCTAAGCCTAGGGGTGCCCTAGCCTGAAGGCTAGGGGAGCCCTAGCCTTAGCCTAGGGGAGCCCTAAGCCTAGGGGTGCCCTAGCCTGAAGGCTAGGGGAGCCCTAGCCTTAGCCTAGGGGAGCCCTAAGCCTAGGGGTGCCCTAGCCTGAAGGCTAGGGGAGCCCTAGCCTTAGCCTAGGGGAGCCTAAAGCCTAGGGGTGCCCTAGCCTGAAGGCTAGGGGAGCCCTAGCCTTAGCCTAGGGGAGCCCTAGCCTAAAGCCTATGGGTGCCCTAGCCTGAAGGCTAGGGGAGCCCTAGCCTTAGCCTAGGGGAGCCTAAAGCGTAGGGGTGCCCTAGCCTGAAGGCTAGGGGAGCCCTAGCCTTAGCCTAGGGGAGCCTAAAGCCTAGGGGTGCCCTAGCCTGAAGGCTAGGGGAGCCCTAGCCTTAGCCTAGGGGAGCCTAAAGCCTAGGGGTGCCCTAGCCTGAAGGCTAGGGGAGCCCTAGCCTTAGCCTAGGGGAGCCCTAGCCTAAAGCCTAGGGGTGCCCTAGCCTGAAGGCTAGGGGAGCCCTAGCCTTAGCCTAGGGGAGCCCTAGCCTAAAGCCTAGGGGTGCCCTAGCCTGAAGGCTAGGGGAGCCCTAGCCTTAGCCTAGGGGAGCCCTAGCCTAAAGCCTAGGGGTGCCCTAGCCTGAAGGCTAGGGGAGCCCTAGCCTTAGCCTAGGGGAGCCCTAGCCTAAAGCCTAGGGGTGCCCTAGCCTGAAGGCTAGGGGAGCCCTAGCCTTAGCCTAGGGGAGCCCTAGCCTAAAGCCTAGGGGTGCCCTAGCCTGAAGGCTAGGGGAGCCCTAGCCTTAGCCTAGGGGAGCCCTAGCCTAAAGCCTAGGGGTGCCCTAGCCTGAAGGCTAGGGGAGCCCTAGCCTTAGCCTAGGGGAGCCCTAGCCTAAAGCCTAGGGGTGCCCTAGCCTGAAGGCTAGGGGAGCCCTAGCCTTAGCCTAGGGGAGCCCTAGCCTAAAGCCTAGGGGTGCCCTAGCCTGAAGGCTAGGGGAGCCCTAGCCTTAGCCTAGGGGAGCCCTAGCCTAAAGCCTAGGGGTGCCCTAGCCTGAAGGCTAGGGGAGCCCTAGCCTTAGCCTAGGGGAGCCCTAGCCTAAAGCCTAGGGGTGCCCTAGCCTGAAGGCTAGGGGAGCCCTAGCCTTAGCCTAGGGGAGCCTAAAGCCTAGGGGTGCCCTAGCCTGAAGGCTAGGGGAGCCCTAGCCTTAGCCTAGGGGAGCCCTAGCCTAAAGCCTAGGGGTGCCCTAGCCTGAAGGCTAGGGGAGCCCTAGCCTTAGCCTAGGGGAGCCCAAAGCCTCGGGGTGCCCTAGCCTGGAGGCTAGGGGAGCCCTAGCCTTAGCCTAGGGGAGCCCAAAGCCTCGGGGTGCCCTAGCCTGGAGGCTAGGGGAGCCCTAGCCTTAGCCTAGGGGAGCCCAAAGCCTCGGGGTGCCCTAGCCTGGAGGCTAGGGGAGCCCTAGCCTTAGCCTAGGGGAGCCCAAAGCCTCGGGGTGCCCTAGCCTGGAGGCTAGGGGAGCCCTAGCCTTAGCCTAGGGGAGCCCAAAGCCTCGGGGTGCCCTAGCCTGGAGGCTAGGGGAGCCCTAGCCTTAGCCTAGGGGAGCCCAAAGCCTCGGGGTGCCCTAGCCTGGAGGCTAGGGGAGCCCTAGCCTTAGCCTAGGGGAGCCCAAAGCCTCGGGGTGCCCTAGCCTGGAGGCTAGGGGAGCCCTAGCCTTAGCCTAGGGGAGCCCAAAGCCTCGGGGTGCCCTAGCCTGGAGGCTAGGGGAGCCCTAGCCTTAGCCTAGGGGACCCCAAAGCCTCGGGGTGCCCTAGCCTGGAGGCTAGGGGAGCCCTAACCTTAGCCTAGGGGAGCCCAAAGCCTCGGGGTGCCCTAGCCTGGAGGCTAGGGGAGCCCTAGCCTTAGCCTAGGGGAGCCCAAAGCCTCGGGGTGCCCTAGCCTGGAGGCTAGGGGAGCCCTAGCCTTAGCCTAGGGGAGCCCAAAGCCTCGGGGTGCCCTAGCCTGGAGGCTAGG